>NC_080417.1:120437860-120737860 GCF_029873635.1 Malania oleifera
GCTGCATAATGTGTTAGGGCAGAGGGAAGCTACCTGTATGGGCGGGTAATCTTCCCTATTCTTAGGAACTTCACAGACAAAAATGTATTGGAATGATTGAATTTGAGAGATGATTTTAAAGCTTATAAAAGCTTGTGTTGTATATCCATATGATTATGAGAATATATCTATCAGTGTATTTTTCTCAAATGAAATGTTGTTTTGAAAAGTAAAACATGTTATAACTGAACTCATATGACCACACACTGTAAATAATTTATTCCTTCTTACTGAGATGTGTCTCACCCAAAATTATCTAAATTTTTCAGGGAACAGGGATAGGCCAGGTGATAGAGCTCCGTGATCATAGGGAGTTGGGATCTTGATACACAAGGTGAGTTTCTGGACTAGGGGAGGTGTAATTCCCCTAGAGTTGAGTTGTTTTTGAGTCTGTTATGGTGATGTATGTTTATGTATGTTGATACTCTTGGTATTGTATTCTAACTGATATGTATATACTGTCTTCTGCTGTTAGATTGTAAAATGAAATAACTTTTAACCCGGTACCCAATGCGGGCCGGGTCATATGAATAGTAATATGGTGGTTGACATGGTCGATTTATGGATGTTATTGTTGACAAGTGATAATTTATTTATTATTGGTTATATAAAAAAAAATTTGTACGAAAATTGGGGCATCACAGTAATCAATCGTATATATAATTTACAATAAAACACAATAACCTGTGCAATTCTAGTATTTTTCACAACCGTAATCATGCAATCTTTCATGCATTTTTCTTTTCTATCAATCAGTGGTGTTAACCAACACAAACACTCTCGGTTCAACCCTTTTTACATCTTAAAGCTCAGTGATTAACTGACACCTGTTTTTCGCATTTCCAGATATCAGAATGGAATTTTAGTTTTCAAAATCCATTCACAAATATAACAGTTCAATATATTCCAGTTCATATCACATGTCATTTTCGTTTCGTCAAAAACCGCTTTAATCAGGGTATAATTCAAAAAATGCCATTTGGACTGCAAACATGGGTATCAAGCAGTTCCTACCTTAGTTTTAAAGCAGTTAAAGTAGTTTTAGAAAATTTGGAGTTCATATGTCAAAACCCCTATTTTTGCCAAAAATCGTAAAACCGTAAAATCGTAAGAAACAACATTTATACCCTGTAAAATTTTGTAAATAAGCAGTCAAAATATGCAGTAAGACATAATCTATCTTTGCAGCTGTTCAGTTTTCTAATACTGATGTAAACAAATTCCCTTACCTAATCCCGAAAATAGAAATACGAACGGATTGGTCCAAAACAACGACCCGAGATCCCCAAAACCTAAAAATCGAAGAACATTACTTTACTATAGTAACGACTATTACATATATATTGAATTAGAAACGGAATCAGATCCTTACCTCAATTTTAGGGAAAAATATGAAAAATCCTCAGATCAAAAATCTGATCCACTATAAGTGTAGAGATTCTCCTCCTAATCCACGTAATGATGTTGGATTGTTGATTTTGGCAATAGACGACATGGAATCCTAGAGAGACAGAGTGTTGGTTCGTGTTCTAGAGAGAGAGAGAGAGAGAGAGAGAGAGAGAGAGAGAGAGAGAGAGAGAGAGTGGAATAACTTAGTAAAGAAGAAAAGGATATTCTATTTATAACTAGGTTGACCTAGCCAGCCTCGTCAATGAGTCAGAGTTCTCAGGCGCTCGTGGCTGAGTAAGTGATCTCGTCGACGAGCCTGAGATTTTAGTATCTCAGAAAATCCCTTGGTATCTCCTCGTCGACGGGGCTTTGCGTCTTGTCGCCGAGCAACTGAAGAGAATTCATCGACGAGAAATGGAGCCTCGTCGATGAGCTCTGCTGTTTTATCTTTTTTTAATTTCCCTTATCTTTTCTTTATTTATTTTCTGGATTTGGGTTCCTACAAAAATACTCTAGTTTCTCCATCTATAGTCCCTACACTAGTCATTACTCCATCGTACATATTCTTAATGACATCGGTATACCTACAACATACACCTTTTTTTTTTTTTTCTAAAACCCACCATAGAACTTCCCTAGGTATCTTATTATATGTTTTTTCAAGGTCAATAAATATCATATGCAAGTCCCTCTTCTTTTCCCTAAACATTTCCATTAATCTTCTTAAAAGATAAATAGCTTTTGTGGTAGATCTCCTAGGCATATAACCAAATTGATTTTTTGAGATCTTCATTTCTAACCTTAATCTTTGTTCAACTACCTTTTCCCATAGTTTCATTGTATGACTTATAAGTTTAATTCAACGATAGTTATTACAATTTTGAATATCTCCTTTATTCTTGAATATCTCCTTTATTTTTGAATATAGGTATTAAAGTTTTTTTCCTCCATTCATATGGCATTTTCTTAGTTTTTATAATTGTATTAAATAAATTAGTTAACCATATAATTTTGTTATCACCCAAGCATTTCCAAACTTCAATTGGGATGTTATCTGGTCCCATAGCTTTCCCATTTTTCATATTTTTTAGTGCAAACTTAACTTCGTTAACTCTAATTTTGTGCATAAATCTTATATTTTTTGCCTTTTCCTCATTTGACAATTCTAAGTTTAAGCCTTCTATTTGGTTTTCGTTCAATAACTTACTAAAGTAACTTCGCCATCTTTCTTTAATATCTTCGTCCTTAACCAAGACAATATCATCCTCACATTTTATACATTTTACATTTCCTAAGTCCTTCCTCTTCCTTTCCTCTAGCTTTAGCAAGTTTAAATATATCTCTTTCCCCTTCTTTTGTACCTAATCTATCATACAAACTATTAAATGATCTATATTTAGCTTCAGTAACGACCATTTTCGCATCTTTTCTTGCCTCCTTATATTTTTCAAAGTTATTTATGTTTCTATATTTTTGGCACGTTTTATACCAAATTCTTTTTGACTTTATGATTTTGTGTACATCTTTATCCCACCACCAACTCTCTTTGCTATTTGAGAATCTTCCCCTTTATTTACCTAAATCTCTTTTGCTAATCTTTTAATAGAGCTAACTAATCTATTCCAAAGAGTATTTGTATCTATCCCATCCTCTAAGGTCCAATCTCCATCTTTGATCATTTTATCTTTAAAATTTATTATGTTTTTTCCTTTTAGGTTCCACCATCTAGTTCTCCTACACTAGTTTATTTTATCATTTTTTCTTCCATTTTTTAATACATATATCTAACACTAAGACTTTATGTTGTGTGGTTAGGCTTTCACCTGGAATAATTTTACAATCCTTGCATGATAAACGATCTACCCTCCTAATTAAAAAAAATCTATTTGACTTCTATTTTGTCCACTTTTAAAGGTTATTAAGTGTTTTGCTGTTTTATCCTTTTTTAATGGAGCCTTGTCAACTAGAAATGAAGCCTCATCGATGAGTTCTGCTGTTTTATCCTTTTTTAATTTCACTCTACCTCATGTCAAATATTTACAGAAGAGTCGACAGCTACTCATAAAGCAGCTCCAGCCGGAATTTATTACCTATCCTTACTTATGGTAGAGGAATACCGTGGTTACAACATAAAGCTTCGAGAACTTACAATGTACATAAAAAACTCTCCTGAAGGTCATAT
Organism: Malania oleifera; assembly: GCF_029873635.1. NCBI lineage: Eukaryota > Viridiplantae > Streptophyta > Magnoliopsida > Santalales > Ximeniaceae > Malania > Malania oleifera. The sequence continues at coordinate 120,441,471 of NC_080417.1, forward strand.
CTACTTAACAAACACACTAATATACATACATTCACTTACCTGACTAACTTATCTGTCTCTGAACATCTGAGGATACTTCTGACGTATCTTAGTTTCTAACTCCCATGAAGCTTCTTCCACTGCATGGGTCTGTCACAAAACCTTCATTAGCAGTATTTCCTTAGTCTGTAACTGCTGAACTTTTCGATCTAACACTTGCACCAGCACCTCCTCATATGATAAAGCATCGTTGATCTCTAGAGGTTCGTAACTCAGTACGTGTGATGGATCTGACACGTACTTCCTCGACACTGACACGTGGAACACGTCTTAGACTCTGGATAGTGCTGGGGATAAAGACACCTAATAAACTACCAAACCTATCCTTTCCAGGATCTAGAAAGGCCCGATATATCGAGGACTTAGCTTCCCATTCTTTCAGAAGCTCATCATCCCTTTCATCGGAGCGATCTTCAAAAATACCATACTTCCTACCTCGAACTCCAGCTCTCCTTGGCGAGTATCAGCATAACTCTTTTGCCAACTCTGAGTTTCCTTGATTCTCTCCCTGATCAACTCGACCTTTGCGGAGGCCTGCTGAATCAGTTCCAGGCCCAGTATCTGCCGCTCACCTACCTGATCCGAGTACAATGGAGATCGACACCGATGACTATATAATGCCTCGTAAGGTGCCATCTCTATGCTAGGATGATAACTGTTGTTATATGCAAACTCGACAAGCGGTAAATACTGTATCCAATTATCACCAAAGTTTAATACACATGCCTCAAGCATATCCTCCAATGTATGAATAGTCCTCTAAGACTGCCCATCTGTCTGCAGGTGGAAAGATGTACTGAATGTGAGCTGCGATCCTAAGGCATCTTATAAACTCTTCTAGAAATGAGACGTAAAACGTGGATCTCGATCCGAAACAACAGAAACAAGAACACCATGGAGTCGTACAATTTCCTGCACATATAGCTTTGCCAGCCTATTCAAGGAATAGCTGACACTGATAAAAATGAAATGTGCAGTCTTCGTCAGCCGATTAACTACAACCCATATAGCATTCTACCCATGCACTGCCTGTAATGACCTAAAAATTACACCATTTTTTTCCCTTTTAAAATATAATATACTCTAATACCCCTATAATACTTACTATAACATCTCAGGGCCCACATGACACTGAGGTATCCCTGTATATGAATCAACACACCTATGCAGCGGAAAACATAAAGTCATACATCCATATTTACAATACCAGAATTCAGAGTTACTAAACCATATATACATATTACACATCACCCCAGTATCATTTGCTCAAAGTTATAATCCCCTGAATACACTTACCCTATAACAGGGCAGTACAAAAGATCTCTCTATCTGCGAGCCTGGTTTGCTCGCCTAGTTGGATCACCTGAAAATGTCAAATCATTGGGATAAGACAATGCTCAATAAGTGGAAATATGCTATTACTAGTGTGTGGATACAGAGTTGCATAAATACTATAATGACAATGTCTGAAACTATGATCAATATACAGTATAATTCACATTTATCATAGTTTAAAGTATAATTGTAATATTTAAGTTTTCTACTCTCTCATACTTCTAGTATCATACTATATTGCTGAAATTATATAAATCTTTATACATGTACATACCTGAGATTTAACCCTAGAGAATTGTACGTCATGATTTAACCCCTCATAACAGGGTTGTGTGGCCCGTAGGTGGGACTTAATCTTGGTTGGCCTACTAGGTAAGTCAACTTTACTCTTCCAATCCTCAGTCCGGCCAAACTGCAAACTCTCCTAGGCTCGGAACTGGTAACTATCTTGTCAAACCGGCCACCTCAACCAGGTCTTTTGGGGAGTCTACAAATACTCCAGGCACGGTTGACGGAAACCATCCACACACACTATCTAAGATGTGTAGTTGCACTCTAACCTATACTAGCTACGGTATCGTGCTCTGCTAACTGAACATAACTTGATTCATTAGGGTTTGATACTATATATTCTATAGTTATCCTACTGTTTTCATCATGTTTCCAAAATAATCATAAAACAATAATCTGATATGAAGTTCTATAATATCTGACTGAAATAACTGTAATATCTGACTGTAATATCTATATTATCTGACTGTAATATCTGTAATGTTTAAGTGTTATGGTTTTGGAAAACATGGCATTCTGTAAATACTGTAAAATACCTGTCTGTATAATATTCGTAAAATATTTGTCTGGTAAATATCTGTCTGTGAAAATATATCTGTCTATTTAGGTATTGTAAATCATGGTATTCTAAAAAACTATATAAATTCTGTACCAGTCAAATATCTACTCAAACCACACAACTAATAAAACTCATGTTCTGAAATCTATAAAGATGTATAATTTATACTCTATACCTTAATAAACAAAAACTATAATTTTACTCATAATATTTCTGAATTTCCTAGCATAGCATATTTCCCTTACCTAACTGGTTAGGAGGCTCGCCTCCAATTTTATCCTTACGCTCACGGCGTACTATCCCCAAAATCCTAAAATAATACATATATACGTATTTTCAATAAATCAACTATATTTCCCCCAAATCCACATATGGACTATTCCTAAACTATAACTATATATCGTTTTACCTGGTTTCCTGAAATACCACCATTGGATCCTTAGCCCTTGCTTGTAGGGTTCCATAACACCCTATTCCTGAAAATATAATACCCTAATTTTACTTTAAAAAACTCCAGTATATTTGCATAAAATATAGAATCTGTCCTCAAATGAACTGGGTAATACTGAAAATAATCAAATAATCCACTTACCTTGGTTTTGGGATGGTTCCCAAACTTCTCAAATCAATATTTTGCTCTGCCTGCGATGTAGAGAATCTCCCCAGGATCACCGTGGTAGCTTTTGATCGTCGAACCGGGGAGAGATGGAGCCAATGACCTAGAGAGAAGTTAGAGGATGCATTTTCTAGAGAGAGAGAGAGAGAGAGAGAGAGAGAGAGAGAGAGAGAGAGAGAGAGAGAAAGTGAAATGGATTTGAAATTCCCATAGGAAAAATAATTTTCAACTTTATATAGACAGCTGGTCGACGTGGACTCGTTGACAAGACACATCACCTCATTGACGAGGCAATAAAGGGATCTCGTCGAGGAACACTGTCTCCTCGTCGACGAGTTTCATACCCTAGAATATGCCTCTCGATAAATTATTGTCGACGAGATGCACGTCCCCCTCAACGAGCCGAAGAAGACTTTTCGTCGACGAGGCCCTACTGCGTTCTCCTTTAAAATTATTTTTCCCTCTCTTTACTTTATTATTTAATTCCAATAATTATCCAGGCTATTACATTCTCCCATCCTTATAAAATTTTGTCATTGAAATTTACTATTTGTATTGAATACCATCCATTAAGGAAAATAAGCTACTTATTTTTATTACTTACCCTCACTTCTGGCGGAGGAATATCGTGGTTACATTCAGGGTTATGGGAGATTGCAAATATACTCATAAAATAAAATTCTCCCAAAACCAAAACACTACCTACCCTATAATCTAAAATACAATTATACATCTATTACCCTATACTAACAAAATAAAACTATCATTACTTGAACTTTTCAAATCACTACTGTACCCCACTAAGCAGGTGTGGGTATTTTTGTGTGATTTTCTCTTCAAGCTCCCAAGAAGCTTCTTCCACCGCGTGATTCCTCCACAGGACTTTTACTAATGGTATTTTCTTACTCCGCAATTCCTGTTCTTTTTTATTTAAGATCTGCACTGGAATTTCTTCACATGCCAGAGCATCACTGGATTCCAATTATGCATAACTAATGACATGGGAAGGATCTAGGACATATTTCCTTAACATAGAAAAATGAAATATGTTATGTATTCTGAACAAAGGTGGTGGTAAAGCTAGCCGATAGGCAACTGACCCATTCTTCTCAAGTATCTCAAACGAGCTAATAAACCTAGGGCTTAACTTACCCTTCTTCGCAAACCTCATGACTCCCTTCAGTGGTGCTATCTTCAGAAACACATGGTCACCTACTTTGAATTCCAATTCTTGGCAGCGAGTATCTGTGTAACTTTTCTGCCGACTCTGTATTGCATTGATTCTATCACGAATAAGTCAGAATTTATCGCACGTTTGCTGCACTATTTCTAGCTCGAAAACTCGCCTTTCACCTAACTCATCCTAGTATAAAGGAGAATGACACCTCCTACCATAAAGCGCCTCGTAAGGTGTCATGCCGATGCTGATCTGATAGCTGTTATTGTAGGCAAATTCAACCAGCTACAAATACTGGATCCAGCTACCCCCAAAGTCCAATACACACGCTAGTAGCATATCCTCAAGTACCTGAATCATTCTCTCTGTCTAACTATCTGTCTGAGGATGGAAAGCGGTACTGAATGCTAGCTGAGACCCCAAAGCCTCCTACAAGCTCTTCCAAAACTGTGATGTAAAGCGTGGATCACGGTCTGAGACTATAGACACTCACACTCCATGGGGTTGTACAATCTCCTTAATGTAAATCTCTACTAATCTGTTCATAGGATACCAAACTTTAATAGGTAGAAAATGAGCTGTTTTCATCAGCCGATCAACAACTACCTAGATGGCATTCTGACCATGTGGTGCTTGTGGTAGCCAAGTGACGAAATCCATAGATATGTGGTTCCACTACCACTCAAGGATGAGAAGTGGTTGTAACTGCTCTGTCGGACTTTGGTGCTCAACCTTAACCTGCTAGCACATCAAGCACTGTTGCACAAATTCGGCAATCTCCTTCTTCATGCCACTCCACCAGCAATACTCTCGTAGATCTCTATACATTTTAATACAATGAGGATGAACCATGTATAGAGATCTATAAGCCTTCTCTAGAATCGTTCTTCTAATATCATCATCTGCAGGCACACACAATCTAGTGCGGAACCTCAGAGCTTCGTCATCTGAGATACTGAACTCCTCTTCCTGACTATCATGTACTCTGACTATTACCTCTGCTCATTCTGTGTCATCTCTCTAAGTAGATTTAATCTTTTTGTATAGCGTAGGCTACACAACCAAGCTAGCAATAAATGCCTACGGATTACTCTCTATCAACTCTACACCAAGTCTCTCCAGATCCATCAGGATCAAATACTGAACCTCCATAGCTGCTAGTGCTGGTCCCACTGATTTCCTGCTCAGAGCATCTGCTACCATATTCGCTTTCCCTGGATGGTAACTAATAGTGCAATCATAATCTTTAATGAGTTCCAACCACCTTATTTGCCTCATAATCAACACTTTCTAGGTAAAGAAATACTTTCAGCTCTTATGGTCCGTGAAGATTTCACATTTCCTACTATATAGATAATGCCTTTAGATCTTTAAAGCATAAACCACTACAGCTAATTCTAAATCATGCACAACATAGTTCTTCTCATATTCTTTAAGATTTCTAGATGCATAGGCAATGACTCTTCCATGCTGCATTAACACACATCCAAGACCCTTCAAAGAGGCATCACTGTACATCACAAATCCATCTTCCCCTGATGGAATAGCTAGTACCGGTGCTGGAACCAACCGCTGCTTTAACTCTTAGAAGCTCTGCTCACAATCATCAATCCAATCAAACTTCACATTTTTCCTTATGAGTCGTGTTAGTAGACCCTATAATTTGGAGAAACCATCTACAAAGTGTCGGTAGTAGCCTGCCAAACCTAGAAAATTCTTGACCTCCTGAACATTTCCTGGCCTTACCCAACTCACCACTGTCTCTATCTTTCTTGGGTCAATAGATATACCATCCCCAGAGATTACATGCCTGAGGAAAGTAACTTGCCTTAACCAAAATTCACATTTCTTGAATTTTGCGTACAACTTTCTTTATCTTAATGCTTGTAATACTAGCCTCAGATGATGCTTGTGCTTCTCAAAATTTCTCGAGTGGACTAGTATATCATCAATGAAAACCACAACAAATTGATGGTTTATAACCATATATTATTTTACCTGGTTTCCTGAAATACGACCACTGGGTCCTTAACCCTTGCTTGCAGGGACCCAGAACACCCTATTCCTGAAAATATAATACCCTAATTTTACTTTACAAAAATCTAGTATATTCATATATAATACAAAATCTAACCTCAAATGAACTGGATAATACTAAAAACACTCAAATAATCCAATTACCTTGGTTTTGGGATAGTCCCAAACTTCTCAAATCAACATTTTGCTCTGGTTATATTATAGAGAATCTCCCCAGGATCACCGTGGTAGCTTCTGATCGTTGAATCGGGGAGAGACGGAGTTGAAGACCTAGAGAGAAGTCAGAGGATGCTTTTTCTAGAGAGAGAGAGAGAGAGAGAGAGAGAGAGAGAGAAAGAGTGAAATGGATCTAAAATTCCTATAGGAAAAATTATTTTTAGCATTATATAGAAAGCTGGTCCATGTGGACTCATCGACGGGACACATCGCCTCGTCGAGGAGGCAATGAAGGGATCTCGTCGACAAACACCGTCTCCTCGTTGATGAGTTTTAGACCCTAGAACAGGCCTCTTGGTAAATTTTCTTTGATGAGATGCACGTCCCTGTCGATGAGCCCAAGAAGACTTTTCGTTGACAAACGCTGCTGCGTGCCCCCTTTGAAATTCTTTTTTCCTTTTTTTTACTTTATTAATTAATTCCAATAATTATCCGGGTTTTTACACCGCCACAGGTAATCCCATCACAAAATCCATTGAGATGTGCTCCCACTTCCACTTGGGGATGTCAAGTGGCTGAAGTGGTCTTGCTGGCCTCTGGTGCTCTGCCTTGACGTGCTGACATGTTAGGCATTGCTCTATGAAATGGGCAATCTCTCTTTTTATGTTGGATCACTAGAAAGATTCCCTTAGGTTCCGGTACATCTTCGTACTGCTAGGATGTATGGTGTAAAGCGAATGGTGTGCCTCCTCCAGAATGACCCGTTTAATTCTGACATCATTCGGTACACATACTCTATTATGGAATCTCAAAATCCCATCACTGAAGATATTAAAATCCGACTTTAACCCATTCTAAATTCCTTCCATAACCCCAACTAGATCTAGATCCTCCTTTTGCGCTACTCGGATCCTTTCCTGTAATGTCGGCTGTACCACCAAGCTAGTAAGAATAGTCTGATGATTTCCTTCCACTACCTCCAAGCCCAACCTTTCCAGGTCCATACAGATCTGATGCTGAACTTCCACTGTAGAGACTGATGCATCAATTGACTTCCAACTCAGAGCATCAGCTACCACATTTTCCTTCCCTGGGTGATAGCTAATAGTATAGTCGTAGTCTTTTATCAACTCAAGCCACCTACACTGTCTCATGTTTAGCTCTTTCTAGGTGAAAATTTACTTAAGACTTTTATGATCAGTAAAAATCTCGCAACTTTCACCATACAGGTAGTGCCTTTAGATTTTTAATGCAAACCCTAAAGCTGCCAATTCTATATCATATGTCGGGTAGTTCTTCTCGTACTCTTTGAGTTGATGAGAAGCATAAGCAACCACCCTTCCCTACTACATTAGAACATAGTCGAGACCCTTCTTAGAGGTGTCACTGTAAATAACAAATCCACTATCCCCAGATGGAATGATCAGAATTGGAGCAGTAACTAGTCACCGTTTCAGCTCCTAGAAACTCAGCTCGCACTCATCAGTCCAATCATACCTCATATTCTTCTTCGTGAGTCGCGTCAAAGGACCTGCTAAATTGGAGAACCCTTCAACGAACCGTCTGTAGTAACCTGCAAAACCCATAAAACTTCTGATCTTTTGAACATTCTTTGGTCTCGCCTAGTTTACTAATGCCTCTATCTTACTCGGATATATTGATACTCCCTCTTTGGATGCTACATGACCTAGAAATGAAATCTAATCCAGCTAGAACTCGCACTTCTTCAATTTAGCATATAAACTCTTATCCCTGAGAACTTGTAATACCAGTCGCATATGAACTTCATGCTCTATAGCACTCCAAGAATATACTAGGATGTCATCAATAAATGCCACGACGAACCGGTCTAAATATTCGTGAAAGACTCTGTTCATCAGATCCATAAATACCGAAGGTGCGTTAATAAAGTCGAATGGCATAACCATAAATTCGTAATGATCATACCGAGTTCGGAAAGCTATTTTCAAAAAATCCTCCGTCTTCACCTTAAATTGGTGATACCTAGATCGTAGATCGATCTTAGAGAAGATCTGCGTGCCATGTAACTGGTCAAACAGATCATCGATCCTAGGTAACGGGTATTTGTTCTTTATCTTTACCTTGTTAAGTTCTCCGTAGCCGATGCACATCCTCATCGACCCGTCTTTCTTCTTCATAAATAGCACAGGTGCTCCCCTAGGAGAAACACTTGGTTGAATGTACCTCTTATCTGGAGTTCTACTTTCAACTCTCTTAGTTTAGTTGGAGCCATATGATACAGAGCTTTCAATATCGGTGCCATACTTGGAGCTAACTCTATTACGAATTCCACTTCACGTTTCGGAGGTAATCTTGGCAAGTCCTCTAAAAAGACGTTAGGGAACTTGCACACTGTAGGAATCGTCTCCAGTTTACGTCCTTCTACTGGTGTGTCTTTCACAAACGCCAGATACCCTTCGCATCCTTCCCGAAGCAATCTACTAGCCTGCAAAGCTAAAAGGATCTGTGGTGCAGAATGCACGCACGACCCTACAAACTTGAATTCTTACTCCTCTGAAGGTCTAAACATGACTTCTTTCCTGTGGTAGTCGATACTAGCTTAACTAGAAGACAATCAGTCCATCCCTAGGATGATATCGAAGCTATACATGTCAAATACTATAAGGTCAAATGGTAATACCTTTCCTTAGATTACTACTAGAATGTCACGGACTACTTTGCTACATAAAATTGCTGACCCTGGTGGCGTAGCCATTACCAGTTCATAACCCAACTGTTGCATCTCTAATCCACATAGTTTAACAAATCCCTGGGAAATAAAGGAATGTGTTGCCCCTGAGTCAAATAATATAACATCTTTATTGGAAAACATGTAAATATTACCTGTTACCATATCTCCAGCATTTTCTACATCACCTGGAGTCAAAGAGTACACCCTAGCCTAGGCAGTACCCCTCTGTTGTTCATCTCAAGAAGTGCCTCGAATCATTGTTATTTGACTCAAACCTGTTCTAAAAAGATCAAGGTATTTCGAATTGTTTGTTAACATGGACAAAGTCAAGGAAAACCTCTGAAATTATTTCAATATTGGAACTTGGACATATAATAGTTAATAGTTTTGAATCAAATCTCTTTAGAAAGAAGATTTCCATTTATCTGCGATCTAGGAATACCACTCTCAAATTCGTCTCATTGCCTCTCGTGGGAAAATGATCCCAAACAAAGGAACTGCACAGCACGAAATAACATAAAATAAAAAAAGATAGGAACCTTCTATTCCAATTATTCCTTTTTTACAAGAATCAATAAGAAATACTTGAATCCATACGATTAGATTTCATCCAAATGTAAATGTAGCAGTATATCAATGAAAATAACTATTTGGATTTCATCGAAGTTGACGAATCAAGGAGTTTTTCCTATAAATTAGGATAACTCAAAAAGTTTTGATTGAAGTATGACCCAAATAGAGACATATGATCCAAATGGGTTGTGTGGATAACGGGCATATATATTATATATGTTTATATTAATATGTTTATATTATATATGCTTATATATGTATGTTTATATATGCTTATACATATACGATGTTGTATTCTTTTCTTCAATTCAATTATATGTTAATGGAAATGAACCATAACTATGTAACCCTATTCCTAGTAGATTGACTCCAAAATAGCATATCCAAATAAGAAGAAAGCCTATAGAAGCCACAATTGCAGAATTTGTACCTTTCCAATTTTTATTTGTTTGAGTATGTAAATAAATTGCGAACCGTTCCTTTTCTATCCATGTCGACATTTCGTATATAGGTTATTTTATCAGCAATAGTGCCTCTACCCATGATGAACTAAATTTATTGATACCTCTGAATTTTGATATAATCAACATGTTCTTTCTTCTATTTTATTTATGTTTATGAAGTATTAAATAAATAAAATTAAAGGGTATATGCGTGAGATACAATCTACTAAATTAATCTATTTTAATTTATTTCATTCAAATATCCTACTATTACTATAAATAAAATAACTATGTTGTGGTTTTATCTTATAATATTTCAGAAGCTAATGAAACTATTTTAGTAAAATTGAAGTGTCTCAATTCCCGGGTGATTGCACCAAAAACTTGAGTTCCTTTTGGATTTCCTTCTTGATCAATGATAACCGCAGCATTATCATCATATCGTATTATGACACTGTTTTCACGTTTGAGTTCTTTACGTACAGGTACGTACAATCACAACTCTAACCACTTCTGATCTTGCTAAGGGCATATTAGGTACTGCTTCTTTGATCGAAGCAACAATAACGTCACCAATATGAGCATATCGACGATTACTAGCTCCTACGATTCAAACACACATCAATTTTCGAGCCCCGCTATTGTCCGCTGCATTCAAATGGGTTTAAGGTTGAATCATATCATTGTTTTTAATCCCTTCTTTCAATGCAAAGGTCGAATAAAAAAAGGAAATATTGTTTGTCCATAAAAGGAAACCCATCCCAAAGACCTCTTTTCTTTCTCTTTGGTTCTGCATCCCTATCCCAAAATAATTAATTAAGTTCGTATAGGCATTTTGGACGCCGCTATTAAAATAGCTTTTCTAGCTATATTTTCTGTTACTTCGCCCACCCTTTCATAAAGTATTTGACTTGGTTTAACGACAGCTACTCAATATTCAGGAGATCCTTTCCCCGAACCCATACGTGTTTCCGTAGTTTTTACCGTAGCTGATTTGTCTGGAAATATGCGTACCCATATTTTTCCACCACGACGTGCATTTCATGTCATTGCTCATCGTCCTGCTTCTATTTGTATAGATGTGATCCAAGTGGGTTCAAGTGCCTGAAGAGCATATTTACCGAAACAAATACGATTACCCCGAGAAGATATTCCCTTCATTCTTCCTCTATGTTGTTTACATAATTTGGGGTTATAGTGGATGGTTGTTTCTCACAATTCCATACCTACTACAGAACCGGACATAAGAGTTTCTTCTCATCTAGGTCCTCTCGAATGAAAGAATTTGCAAATCAAAAATTAAATATTTTTTTTTAATTTATACATATATACTTAATATTTATACATATTATTTATACAATATTATTTAGACATATTATTTATACAATATTATTTATACAATATTATTTATACATATTAATATTTATATACATGTATATATATGTATTTAGTGCATAATACACTAAATCATGTAATTCTTTGAGATTTCATTCACAACATTTATACCTAGTAAAATTTTGCAAATAAGCAGTCAAAATGTGCAGTAAGACATAATCTATCTTTCTAGCGGTTCAGTTTTCTAAAAATACTGATGTAAACAAATTCCCTTACCTTAATCTCGAAAACAGAAATACAAACGGATTGCTCCAAAACAACGACCCGAGATCTCCAAAACCTAAAAATTGAAGAACATTACTTCACTATAATCACGACTACTACATATATACTGAATCAGAAATGGAATTAGATACTTACCTCGATTTTAGGAAAAAAAACTCGAAAATCCTTAAATAAAAAATATGATATGCTATAACTGTAGAGATTCTCCTCCTAATCCACGTAATGATGTCGGATTGTTGATTCCAGCAATAGATGGCACGAAATCCTTAAGAGAGAGAGTGTGTTGGTTCGTGTTCTAAAGAGAGAGAGAGAGAGAGAGAGATAGAGAGAGAGAGAGAGAGAGAGAGAGAGAGGAGAGAGAGAGAATGGAATAACTTAGTAAAGAAGAAAATGATATTCTATTTATAACTAGGTTGACCCAGCCAACCTCGTCGACGAGTCGAGTTCTCGTCGACGAGCCAAAGAAGGTCGCCTATGGCCAAGTAAGTGACCTCGTTGACGAGCCTAAGATTTCAGGATCATTGAAAACCCCTCGGTATCTCCTCCTCGATGGGTCTTTGCATCTCGTCGCCGATAAACTAAACAGACTGCGTTGACGAGAAATGGAGCCTCGTCGACGAGTTTTGCTGTTTTATCCTTTTTTAATTTCCCTTATCTTTTCTTTATTTATTTTCTGGATTCGCGTCCCTACAGAAGTTCTCTAGTTTCTCCATCTATAGTCCTTACACTAGTCATTACTTCATCTTACATATTCTTAAGGACATCGGTATACCTACAACATATGCCCTTTTTTTTTTTTTTTTCTAAAATCCACCGTAGAACTTCCCTAGGTATCCTATCATATGTTTTTTCAAGGTCAATGAATATCATATGCAAGTCCCTCTTCTTTTCCCTAAACTTTTCCATTAATCTTCTTAAAAGATAAATAGCTTCTATGGTAGATCTCCCAAGCATAAAACCAAATTGATTTTCTAAGATCTTCATATCTAACCTTAATCTTTGTTTAACTACCTTTTCCCATAGTTTCGTCGTATGACTCATAAGTTTAATTCCACGGTAGTTATTATAATTTTGAATATCTCCTTTATTTTTGTATATTGGTATTAAAGTTCTTTTCCTCCATTCATCTGACATTTTCTTAGTTTTTACAATTGTATTAAATAAATTAGTTAACCATATAATTCCGTCATCACCCAAGCATTTCCAAACTTCAATTGAGATGTTATATGGTCCCATAGCTTTCCCATTTTTCATCTTTTTTAGTGCCAACTTAACTTCATTAACTCTAATTTTGTGAATAAATCTTATATTTTTAGTCTTTTCCTCATTTGACAATTCTAAGTTTATGCCGTCTATTTGGTTTTCGTTAAACAACTTACTAAAGTATTTTCACCATCTTTCTTTAATATCTTCATCCTTAACAAGGACAATATCATCCTCATTTTTTATACATTTTACATTTCCTAAGTCCTTACTCTTCCTTTCTCTAGCTTTAGTAAGTTTAAATATATCTATTTCCCCTTCTTTTGTACCTAATCTATCATATAAACTATTAAATGATCTATATTTAGCTTCAGTAACGGCCCTTTTTGCATCTTTTCATGTCTCCTTATATTTTTCAAAGTTATCTCTGTTTCTACATTTTTGCTACAATCTTTATCCCACCACCAACTCTCTTTTCTATTCGAGAATCTTTCCCTTGATTCACCTAAAATCTCTTTTGCTATCGTTTTAATAGAGCTAACTAATCTATTCCAAAAAATATTTGTATCTATCCCATCCTCTAAGGTCCAATCCCCATCTTTGATCATTTTATCTTTAAATTTTATTATATTTTCTCTTTTTAGATTCCACCATCTAGTTCTCCTACAATGATTTATTTTATCATTTTTTCTTCTATTTTTTAATACATATATCTAACACTAAGATTCTATGTTGTGTGGTTAGGCTTTCACCTGGAATAACTTTACAATCCTTGCATGATAAACGATCTACCCTCCTAATTAAAAAAAAAAAAAATCTATTTGACTTCTATTTTGTCCACTTTTAAATGTTATTAAGTGTTCTTCTGTCTTCTCAAAGCAAGTATTCATTATACTAAAATCATATGACATAGCAAAGTCTAAGATCTTCTTCCCAGACTCATTTTTGTCTCCATATCCATGTCCTCTATGTATCCTCTCATAATTTTTATTATCTCTTCCAACGTGTCCATTCAGATCTCCTCCTATAAATATTTTCTCAGCCCTTGGTATGCCTTGGGTAATACTATCCATATCTTCTCAAAATTGTCTCTTAAGATTTTCTGCTAAGCAAACTTGAGGAGCATAAGCACTAATGATATTTATTATTTCTTATCCTAATACCATCTTGATTTTTATAATTCTATCCCTTACTCTAGTTACATCCACAACGCTATCTTTTAAATTTTTGTCTATAATAATGCCTACTCCATTCTTATGTTTTTCTTTTTTAGTGTACCAAAGTTTAAATCCTAATTTATCGATTTCTCTAGCTTTCTCCTCCACCCATTTAGACTCTTGAAGGCAAATTATATTAATTCTTCTTTTAATCATTATATCCACAATTTCCATGCTTTTACCCGTAAATGTCCCTATATTTTAAGTTGCTAATCTAATCCTAGTTTCCTGAACTAACGTCTTTACCTGCCTACATCCAGAATGATGCAGGCACCCCTTGCATATTTGACACCGTACGCGGGCACCGACACGGCGCGTCGCTTTGGGGCAATGACCTAGCCCACTTTCACCCACTTTCACCCACTTTTGCTACACCCGGGTGGTTCAAGTGCAACGTGTTGCTTGTAGGAGACGCCCCAACAAATATTCGGTATGGAATCATATCATAGTGATCTAATAAATTTTACGTTGACTGTCAGCTACCTAACGCAACCCTTCTCCTTAACCTGAGCTTGGGACCGGCTGTGTGTGAAAAAATTAGGACATTAAGTGCATCACAAGCGAAGTTTTTTGCTCTAATGCACAATATAACAAAATTCAAGTCCATCTATCAACCCATTTGGTGTATAATTGCTCAATAAAAAATCAATTTTTTTTAATTATTATAATTTTGGCCTTCCCAGTAATTCAAAGCTAAGGCATTCCTTGGTTTGATCCATCCTAAAGGGCTAGGAACCGTTCAATGACTCCCTTTGATGTAATTGAGATATGGGTGAGAGTGAGGCTTCTATTGAAATCTCTGAGTTGGTTATACTGAATACTTCTCTTTTCCTACCCGTTTCACATTAAATTCGAACCCCATCTTATATCCATGATTCGGTCATAACAGTAGAGATGGTGATTGTCGTATGATGCAAACATGGCTTTGAGGGAAAGAGTCTCTCCTTTGCCCCAGGGTGAGTGTTAAATTGTTGTCATCATAAAATGAAGGATCGCAATCATAAAATATGAAAGAATAATTTACGTATTCATTAAGCTATTTCAGCTATTTCTCCCTTTTTTATAGATAGGTCTCCCTAAAATAGGAGACCTTTGGAATTAAAAATTGTCATTAATCTGGGAGTAGGTTATTTATCTCGTAATTTTTTCAATTTCTTCTAGTGGTTACTCTTAATAAAGGGTCTTTAAAGTACCTTTAAGTATCTCCATAGTCTTTCGGCAATTTGTAGAGGTGGTTTTTCACCCGAACATACTATGCCAGGTTATCTTTTTACTTACACACATTCATTTAAGACGTGTTTTGAAAACTTTATGTTGCGGTTAATAAATTACTAAATGTTCAAAAAGTATTTATAGTTGGAAAATATTCTAATGTTTGAAAATTTTAGAACAATTTTTAGAACAATATGCAAGCTTATGAACAAGAGATGGAAAACTTTTCTATTTTATGTATATTGTTATTTTAAAGAATATAGTTTTTCTTGTAAAAAATTATTGAGTTGGATATGAACAAATTGACAAAAATGAAAAAACAGGTCTTCTTAAGAAAATGCACTCGAAAGTAATTACATGGAAAAAAAAAAACAAATTTTTTAATAGCACCAAAGAACTGGAGAGTGCTTCTTGAGACAAGCAGCTAAAATTAGGGGAAGTTTTTTTAAAACTATATTTTTTGGAAAAAAAAAATGTAGCATAGATTTTAAAAAGGCACTAAAAAGTGCCTCTTGCAAAAAAATAAAAATAAAAATAATAAAAAGTGCAGCATAAAATTTTAAAAAAGGTTCAATGAGGTAATTAAGAAAAAGAGGTGACATAAGACTTAAAGAAAGAGTTGTTAAGAATTTAGGAACAATAATCACACACAAGCAAAATAAATACGCAAGTCTAATCTGACCTACGTCCATGGAGCACACCGAATATACTATAATCTGGGAAAAAAATAAGAGGAAGAGACATATACTCAACTCAACTCTTCTCACACTTTTCTCTCTCTCACCTTCAACACTCTGACACTTTTCGCTCACTCACTTCACTATATTCACTTTCACGTAGAATTGATTCATTATATAGCTATATTGAATGGATGGGAAATGAAGAGAGTAATTGAGATATTTAAAGGATTATTTTAGTACGCGAGTATTATCATTCCAGGGCATGAAAGTTGGCTCCTCCGCGGCTTATTTTCATCTGCAACTCATCCTCTTCAAGGCCATTTAACTTTCTGTTTCCATTTAATCCGTTTCCATTTTCTTTGTTTCCATTTCAGCTTAACAAGAGCAGGGTAAAAAAAAATGGTTAAATAACTTCAATTGTTTTAACTTTCAAATTTGTGACAGATGAGAAGGGGCATGGCATTAGAGATGGGTACTTCTCTATATGTGTAATCTAAAATGAGGGGGGGGGGATGTAATTGAAACTCATTGATGTAAAAACTAGTAAAGAAATTTTTTTAAGTCTTTCAATGCCAAGAGGGGCACGGATTCTACTTTTTTTTGGGAACAAAAATACAAAAGCAGGGCCTTCAAAACCCTCCCAATCCCTTCCCAGTCCATCTTCTTCTACCTTCCCTTGCTTGTATGAATGCATTCATTTTCAATTATCATTTTGAAGATAAGATAGATTGTGAAGATAAAAGTTAAATTTCAAGTGCTCAAATTTGAATCCAACAATTATTGAACAATAGCGAGGAGAAACACAAATCTAGAGAACAAGACACAGGAAAATAAAACTTTTATTTTATTTAAATTATATACTAGTGGTGCTTAGGGAAGTACTTTAAGTTAGAAAAGGTGTAAACCCAAGAGGAGGGAAGGGGGGGGGGGGGGGCGAATTGGGTATTTTAAAAATTTAAGCTAGTACTCTAATAATTTTAACCACAACTTAAACACGTGATCTAAATGAGAAAATGCAATTAACAATCACAATATATATAAACAAATATAAGTGTGCTAAATTTAAAGAGATTAGGGAAGAGAGAATAAAGCCTGTATTTTTACAAGGTTCGGCAATCCCTTATCTATGTCCTTGCCTCAAGCAACTCACTTGAGGATTCCACTATGTACTCCTTCAATAGGTGGATAAAATTTCTCTCTTTCAACAGGCGGAGAAAGCTTTACAATCCCTCCTTTTATAGGTGGAGTTACCTCTCTCCTTCATTTGACAGAGATGTCTTTCTCCTTTACTTAGGTGGAGTTGTCTCTTTCCTTCAATAAGCGGAGTCACCTCTCTCCTTTAATAGGCAGAGATGCCTCTCTCCTTTTGTAGAGATTCGAAGAATTATGGTATTTAAAAAATAAAAAAGGGAGGAAAAGAGAAATTGTAAGAGGGGGGGGGGTCACAACAGCATTCTTCAATGAAGTGGCTTATAAGGATCATCGACGGGTACACGTGTCTCGTCAACGAGAAGATACCAAGAGACTATTTTCATCTTTGAATTTCTTCTATAAGGAATAAGTGTTCGTCGATGAATCCCCTTCGTGGCCTCGTGGACGAAGTGACGTGGCTCGTCGACGAGTGCGAGTGTATAAATAGTTCAAACTTGGTTTTCAGGGCAGAATTTTTATGCGAAATTTCCCCCCCTCTCTCTCTCTCTCTCTCTCTCTCTCTCTCTCTCTCTCTCTCTCTCTCTCTCTCTCTCTCTCTCCTGTTCGTCCCCTCTCCATTCTCTCTAAGATTTTGGGCCGGTCTTTTTCCGATTCGATGATCCGAGGCAACCACGACACTCCTGGGATGTTTCTCTCCAAGTCTGCTGGAGTGGATCGTTGGTGGGACTAACTTGGACTCCATCCCAAATTCAGGGTAAGACTTTTTATTTAATATTTGACTTTCCTATAGTTATAGAAAATGTAGTACTTGAAGAAATACTGAAGTTTTGTTCAGGGAGATGTTGTTTTCAGGATATTGAACGGAGAACCCAACTGGGTAGAGGACTGATTATTTTAGGGGTTTTTCAGTAGTCAGGTAAGAGAGTAAACTAGAACAGTAATTTTTTATGAAAAATTATTATTATGTATTAGCAAATTCATTTTCAGAAGGCATGTATTACGTATGAGCATATTTGTGAAAATATATATTTGGGAAAATACTGCTGTTACACAAGAATTTGTATTTTTAGTATGAAATGTCAGGAAATATGATTTCAGAACAGAATTCATGATTTTATTCAGTATTGTGCGGCATAAATATTATTTTATGCATATTGTATTATGTTAAGTCAATTTTACAGAAAAAGCATGTTTCAGTTATTTTCAGGAATAACATGATAATATAGTAAACCATGATTTCAGAACATATGATAAACAGTACATTTATTCAGATTAGCATGTATGTTATGTTCGGTGCAAAACCTTGATTGATATCTGGCGCAATGCCGCAGTTATGCATGTTTTCGGCGCAAGGCTACAGTTATGAATGTAATCGTCGTAATTATTAAGTTATCACAGAATTCAGAAAATGCTATCAATCTATTTATGTTCAAACAGTATATTATCATGTACTATATGTTATCAGAACCCGAATGATAGTTCAGATCAATTATTAGGAGCCCGGTACCGTAACTATACAATTTAGTTCAATTTAGATTTGTGCTAACTGTCCTTGTTAGTAGAGAGGGTGGGAGATGAATAGTCGATGTGACTTTCATTGTAGAGTTATAGACGTCAACACAGTCCAGACTAGGGTGTGGCGGACCCATTGTACTCACAGAAATTTTTGACTCGGTAGTGGTCGGTCAGCCATTGTCAGGTCCTGCCTTTGGGTTACATAACCTGTCATGGGGGATGTCGCGATGTCCCGGAGCGCGTGTGCCCCGGGGTCGGTGGAATAAAAAAAGTGGTTAAAATTTTTGAGAAAAACAGGAATGGTGGAGTTGCCACTAACCTTTTAGTGTGGTTAAAACACTTAATTACTACCCAGTTAAGGGTGGAATTGGTCTGCATTACCAAAGTCGGGATCGGGAGTTCGGTTACGCGAGTGAAAGGTACGAGCACCCCTTGCACACCCGTTCTTACGAATGGTACCTAATTAATTATGAAATTATCACAAAGTAAATTTGAAAAGCCTTTTATGTTAATCTTTTTGTGAATTTACAAAATATACGAGTAAAGAAATTAATCACAAAAATATACATAATATATATTCTCTCAAAACTAAAGGTACGTGAAGCCCGAAAGCTTGTACCCTCATTAAAATCATAGGGAGGAAAATCGGGAAAATACTTTACAAAATACACTCACAAATTTTGGAAATCTGATAGGATTTTTCTAAGTATGAAAATACTATCTTGTGAGGTTTTTGGAATTCAAATGATGTCAAAAAATGATTTTCAAGTCTCAAAATATTCTTCTTGATTTTTTCTATTTTTATGAATTTTTATATTTTTATGAATTTTGAAATAACAAAAATACAATTAAAGAAAATAGTGAATGTCAAGTCAAAAAAATTTTTAGAATTTTCTCCCAATTTTCTATTTTTTTATGATTTTTTTTTTGTATTTTACTGAAATTTTAAATAACTAATAAAGAAAATAATATAATAATAATACTATGTATCATAACACATAAATGTTATATATCCTAATATTCAAGACCTCAATGATAAAACCCAAGTATTAACAATCAGTCCAACCCTAATAATATATCCTAGTATGGAAATAATTACACCCAAGAAATTATATACATTTTATAAACATGTAAAGAAAAAGAATGAGATTATGAAAAATAATTCACATCACGAATCTAGTATGAAATATACACAAACTCTAAAAAAAAATCAATATACCATAAGATGGGAATCCTAAAAATATATATGGAAATAAATTGAGTTCTATCAAGCAGTATTCAATATTATGGAAACCTAAAAAACTGTATGCAATAACATGGCGACCTTAAAGATCAAGATGCATGTAATAATATGGAAATACTAGAAATTGATATGCAATGATGTGGAAAGAAATCAATGTGCAATAATATGACCAACAATAATAGGAAAATAACCAAACCTTAAACAATACTTAAACATAAAATTATCAACCTTCTAAAAATATGAAAGCTACCAAAATCCTAAACAAACCTAGACATAAAACATGAAATGATTTAAATAATGAGCAACTGTAACCAAAATCCTGAACGAATTTAAATAACACAAAATAAACTAAAAGAAAAGTTAAATCATATTAACATGATAAATCAAACCTCTAAAAACCTAAATATTAACATATTAAACAAAACATAAAATAATACTAAAACTATACAAATCCTTAAATAATACAACATCAATTAAAAATATATGCTAAATAATACAAAACCACTTACCTACAACAATAATGCCCAAAAATCTTACCTTTGGAGTGGTAGCCGCGAGTGTGTGCAACAGGCGATGCCGGTGTGGTGAGGGGCGACTCATGGCTGGTGGTGATCAAGATGGGTAATTGGAGCAGGGGTGGCCGGAAAGCTACTCGTGTTGCCAGTGGAGACGAACGCTGCTGCTGCTGTTGGAGGGGCGTGGAGCACAGGAGCCTGAGATGATGGTGGAAATTCTGGGATGGTGCTCGGGTCTGCTGGTGTGGAACTGGATTGATGGTGGCTGCCGGAGCAGGAGAGTTGGGGAGGTCCGTCTCCTGTGGCTACTGTTGTGGTCTTCAGCTGGCAGTAGATGGAGGGTACTGCCGACTGGTGTTGTTGCTTCTAGTGTGGACTCGGGTGCTACCGGATGGTGTTTTTGGCACCTGTAGAGGATGGAAACAGTAGCAGCAGAACTAGCTGCTCGCTGGAGTGTGAGTTGCAGGAGGGTGCGGCTAGCAGCAGAGCAGAGGGAGAGTAAGAGAGGGAGACTGAGGGAGAGGGAGAATGAGGGAAGGCCGAAACGCAGAGAGGGAGAGAGTGAGGGAGGAGCTGGGAGAGGGGGTTGCTGTGAGGGTTGAGAGACAGAGAGAGAGGGAGAGACTGAGCGAAGAAGAGAGAGCATGGGAGAATGCAGGGGGGCAACGGCTGGAAAAGTGCTGAGGGGAAGAAAGTCGAGGCTGCGGCTGGGAGAAGAGAGAATAATGGAGAGAGAGATGAAGGAAGCTTAGATTTTTTTTTTTTTTTTGTGTTCTTTGGGTTCTTCCCCCCGCCCCTTTGTGTGCGAGCCCCCCCTCTCCTTACATAAAAAAAAATCTCAAAACCCTAACATGTGCCACCCCCTTTTTTTATTTTTATTTTACACTTTTTTTTTGTAAAATAATAATAATAATAATATATTAATAATGATGATAATAATAATAATGTAATTTTTAAAAACAATGATAATACCAATAATAGAAATCGTAAAAATAATAATAGTAAAGTAATAATAAAAATGATAAAAATAATGAAAATAATAATAGTAAAGTAATGATAATACTAATAATAGAAATCGTAAAAATAATAATAGTAAAGTAATAATAATAATAATAATAATAATAATAATCTTATTTGATCCGAGCAAAAATAGGGTGTCTACAACTGCCCCTCTTTATAGGCTTCGTTGCTTCAAGGTAATAGTAGGAGATCTTCTACATTACCTTTGGCAACAAGCTTATAAAGATAAAAGACACCTATTTTAGCCAGACCACACAACTGCCTAAGGCTTTTCAATCAAGTACTGTTCACTTCTACCAATCACGGATAACAAGGTAATCTAAGAATGTTTAGTGCGATTCTCTGGAAGATGACTTCTTGAATGAACACTGTAATCCAACTGATATTTTTGAAAGGGTCAATAGAAACTAAAGAGGATGACTTGAATTAGGTTTGAGAACCCAAATGCCAAAGTATATGATAATGACTTGCACCGGGTGTGAGAAATCTGAATGTCGAGGTATATGATGATGACTTGCACCGAGTTTGAGAACTTGAGTGCTAGAGTATGCGATGATGACTTGCATCGGGTTTGGGAACCCAAGTGCCGAAGTATATGATGATGACTTGTACTAGGTTTGAGAACCTGAGCATTGAAGTACACGAGAATAACTTACACTAGGTTTAAGGACCCAAGTACCAAAGCACACAATAATGACTTGCACCAAGTTTGAGAACCTGAGTACCAAAGTACATGAGAATAACTTGCACTGGGTTTAAGAACCCAAGTACCAAAGCACACAATAATGACTTGCACCAGGTTTGAGAACCTGAGAGCCGAAGTACACGAGAATGACTTGCACCGGGTTTGAGAACCCAAGTACCAAAGCACACAATAATGACTTGCACTAGGTTTGAGAACCTGAGTGCCGAAGTACATGAGAATAACTTGCACCGAGTTGAAGAACCCAAGTACTAAAGCACACAATAATAACTTGCACCAGGTTTGAGAACCTGAGCTCCAAAGTACATGAGAATAACTTACATTGGGTTTGAGGACCCAAGTACCAAAGAACACAATAATAACTTGCACCAGATTTGAGAACTTGAGCACTGAAGTACACGAGAATGGCTTGTGCTGGGTTTAAGAACCTAAGTACCAAAGCACACAATAATAACTTGCACCAGGTTTGAGAACCCGAGCACCAAAGTACATGAGAATAACTTGCACTGGGTTTGAGGACCCAAGTACCAAAGTACACAATAATGACTTGCACCAGGTTTGAGAACTTGAGCTTCGAATTACACGAGAATGACTTGCACTGGGTTTGAGAACCCAAGTACCAAAGCACACAATAATGACTTGCACCAGGTTTGAGAACCTGAGCGCAGAAGTACATGAAAATAACTTGCACTGGGTTGGAGAACCCAAGTACCAAAGCACACAATAATGACTTGCACCAGGTTTGAGAACCTAAGCGCCGAAGTATATGAGAATAACTTGCACTGGTTTTGAGAACCCAAGTATTGAAACACACAATAATGACTTGCACCAAGTTTGAGAACCTGAGCGCCGAAGTACATGAGAAAAACTTGCACTGGGTTGGAGAACCCAAGTACCAAAGCACACAATAATGACTTGCATCAGGTTTGAGAACCTGAGCGCCGAAGTACATGAGAATAACTTGCACTAGGTTTGAGAACACAAGTACTAAAGCACAATAATGACTTGCAACAGGTTTGAGAGACCGAGCGCCGAAGTATATGAGAATAACTGTCACTGGGTTTGAGAACCCGAGTGCCGAAGCATACAATAATTACTTGCGCTAGGTTTGAGAACCTGAGCGCTGAAGCACCCAACAATGACTTGACTTAGACTTGGGTCATTTGCCCCAATATTCAAACATTAGTGAAACAAGGGTTGCTTGGACAATGATGAAAAGAGATGTACAGCAAGACTGAATGATGTTATATGATGCATGAATGTTGCTATCGGTGATGCTAGAATGCAATGGTGCATGCATGTTGTTTGATATGATACCAGAACACAGGGATATGTATGCATGTTGCATGATATGACACGTATGCATTTTTTATTTTTTATTTTTTATTTTTATTATTTTTTTTGTGCAACGCATGAAATGCATGATGATGCATGAACTTCCTTTTTCCAATGCTTCTATAATCAACAACTAAATCTTTGATCTTGGCTTAATTTTCTTGATTCATCTGGTCATGGAGGTGATTAATTTGGCTTAAATTAAAATCACAAAATCTGCCCCAGTTGAATGGATCTATAGCTAATCTTGACCTTGTTTTCATATTCCAATCTAATAAGAAGGTGCTTGAATGGGTCCCATTGAAACTCGACTCAAAATTTGCCCCAGTTGAATGTATCTACCATTGACCTTGACCCTGTTGTTAGATTCTTCTTGAATAAGCAGATCTCTAAAAACCGACATGACATCTACCTCCGTTAGACTGCACTTTCTCCATAGGGATCTTCTTTGGATTGCATCCTTAATGTTTTAAAATCTCTTTGAAATTTAAATAAATAAGCATGCAATCAGATAACTCAATCTTAATAGGAATATGGATGGAATGCACAAACTTGCTTGTCTTTGCTTGATTTTATGTGCTTGTTAAATAAGAGACAAATTTTACCAGTACTTTGACACTAATGTAACTTTGCTAGCTTAGAGAATCTTATTAATGGGCAAATCCTTTTTTTTTTTTTTTTTCGTTTTTGTTTTTTTTTTTCATAACCATAACTCTTCCATTGTATCACCACTTAGAGATTCTTTCTTACTTATTTCAAGATTATTTCAAACTCTCTGTCTTGAATTATAACTAGTGTCTCATTAAGTAGTCTAATCAATATTCTCAGGGTGGACTTTAAGACACGAGACGAAATGTAGGCTTAGGATTTAGGTTTCACCAAGAACAAGGAAACTAAGGCTCAAAAATCTCATCCCTCAATTGTCATGCCCCGAACCCCGAAATGGAACCCAAGGGTGAAAATGTAACTAACCTGTCCCTGTATCTGATAAAACATCCAAAGATACAGTACAATGGATGAGGGTCCAACCCCGTGGGGCTCCTAGGCACCCTAAACACATCCAAACACAACCATACACGCAGCAAAAAAAGGACATTCTATAACAACATATACAGTACTATACCAGAGTCTATACAAGAGCATAACATGCTCCATCAAAACGTACAAACGGGTGCCCAAGTACATCTTAAAATGGCAACCCACCAAAAATACAGTCCTAGCACTTACCCAAGCGATAAACGTAGTACATCGGCCACTACACTTCCTACACCAAGACGCTAGTTCCGGTTACTCGAAAGATCTGTAAAAATGTACGTACAGCAGGGGTGAGACACCTCTTAGTAAGGAAGAACACAGGTTATATCGGTGTGTGGCATTTGAGTGTTATCATGACGCAACATACACGCAGTTAAATGCAATCCAGTACTAGTTTCCACAGTGCATACACACACACATACACATACACATGATCAGCAATCCAGGTGTTGTCATACTCTTCGGCTCGAAGCTGGCCCGCAACATGCGGCATTGGCCCATAGCCAACCAGTGAACACGGTGCCACCGGCACATGGCTAGTCCCCGACTCCCATGGCATCGTACCGGTGCTAACTGGTGGATCCACACCCTTCGGCCTGATTTGCCAGAATAGGCTCATGCCCTCGGATATAGAGTCAGACACTCTTGCCCACATGGTAGGCGGTAAAATACACACCCTCAGATATAGATCCAAACACTCTTAGTACCTAGAACAATTTCGGAACCGCGTTTAGAATTTCAACATGTCACACACACATGCATGCCCATATAACCAAACAAACCACACCCATTTGGTAATATAAATCATGGTTTTCCAAACAAATACAGTTTAAATAGGTCAAGGCATGACCATCCCAATAACACAGTATAAATCAACATATACCTTCAGTTTTCAACAAAACCAGGGATGCAGCCCGTTGCCCCCTTTTTTCCAAAACTATAATAATGAAAAACCCGTAGTTTTCCCTCGTTAGATTTCCCCAAATGAGTAGCCAAAACACACACAGAACCGTGAACCATAGTTTCATCGAGTCCGATTTCAAAAATAACCAATATAAACATAGTTCCCCTTACCTTTTCCCCGAATAGCCAATCCCGCACTCCAAGGTCCCTAAACAGCGAACCGAATTCCAAAACCTACAATCAACAGTACAGAATATACTCACAACACATTTTCCTACAAAACTACCGAATCAGAATTGAAAATCGAGCCTTACCTCGATTTTACTCCGAAACCCGAAAATCTCCGAAACGAGATTCCGATCCGTAGAAATTGTAGAGAATCCCTCCACGATCCTCGTGGTAACTTCAGATTTTTGATTCCATCAACGATCGACGAAGAAATCTAGAGAGAGAGAGTAGGGAGAGTTTTAAAAAGAGAGAGAGAGAGAGAGAGAGAGAGAGAGAGAGAGAGAGAGAGAGAGAGAGAGAGAGAGATAGGATTGAAGTTTTCTTAGTGAGGAAGTAAAGGAATTTCTATTTATAGCTCTTTGACCCAGCCCAATTCGTCGACGAAATGGTGCCTTCGTCGACGAATCTTCCACTGACTTCGTCGACGGATTTGAGATCACCGGTTTTTTCGAGACTCCTTGGCTTCTCCTCATTGACGAGTCTCTGAATTTTCGTCGATGAGAAGAACAAAGGCTTCGTCGACGAAATATGCCAACTTCCCATTTTGCCCCTCACTTATTTATTTAACCTATTTATCACGGTTCGGCTTACAATCTCCCCTCCTTACAAAAATTTCATCCTCAAAATTTGCCATCTCTCATTCACAAACTTATACATACAATCAAACACATATATACCACTCTCGAAAAAAATTAGTGACCACTACAACGTAGTCCTATCATACACATACACATACATACCCTCACTTATGGTGGAGGAATACTGTGGTTACATGTACAACGGTCTCAGGAGTTCACAATACACATACTCCCGACAACTAACCATCTATCCCAACCCATAGTAGGATCATGTACAAGTGCTCAAAACAACTATGGATACTTTCGGCGTATTTCCGTTTTTAGTTCCCAAGAAGCTTCCTCAACCTCGTGGTTTCGCCACAATACCTTCACTAACGGTATCTCTTTGGTACGAAGCTTCTGAACTTTACAGTCCAAAACCTGAACAGGTATCTCTTCATATGCTAAAGTATCCTCAATTTCCAACTCATCATAACTAATAACACATAAAGGATCTAACACGTGCTCAACATGGATACATGAAACACATCGTGGACCCTCGAAATTGTTGGAGGTAAAGCAATCCTGTAGGCTACCGGACCCACTCGCTCAAGTACCTCAAATGGTCTGATATGCCTAGGGCTCATCTTGCGCTTCCTTCCAAATCTCATCACCCCTTTCATTGGAGCAATACGCAGAAATACCTTACCTCCCACTTCGAACTCTAAATCATGGCGTCGAACATCTTCAAAACTCTTTTGCCGACTCTCAGCTGATCTAATCCTCTCCCTGATCAAACCCACCTTCTCAGACGCCTACTGCATGAGCTCAGGTCTTAACACTTGACGTTCACCAACCTCATCCCAACACAAAGGAGATCAACACCTCCGACCATACAAAGCCTCGAACGGTGCCATCCCGATACTAGACTGGAAGCTGTTATTATAAGCGAACTCTACAAGTGGCATAAACTGTATCCAGCTACCACCGAAGTCTAACACACAAGCTCGCAACATATCTTCCAATATTCGTATCGTCCTATCTGACTGTCCATCAATCTGGGGGTGGAACGCTGTACTAAAAGTAAGCTTCATCCCCAATGCCTCCTGTAAACTCGTCCAGAATTGAGAAGTAAACCTCAGGTCTCAATCCGACACAATGGACACCGATACTCTGTGCATTCTCACAATCTCATGCACATACAACTCCACCAGCCTACTTAAAGGATAGCTAATTTTCATCGGTATGAAATGGGCAGATTTCGTCAATCTATCCACGATTACCCAATTAGCATTCTGTACGTGAAGTACTGGCAACAATCCGGTCACAAAATCCATGGAAATATGCTCCCATTTCCACACAGAATAGGCAAAGGCTGCAATGGCCCTACCGGCCTCTAATATTCAGCTTTCACCTGCTGACACGTCAAACACTGCTCCACGAACTAGGGGTGAGCATAATTCGGGGAAACCCGAATTATCCGATTTAACCGACCAAAATTGGTTGGTTTAGTTCGGGAAAAAAAATCGGGTCGGTCAGTTCGGTTGGGTTTCACCAAAATTCGGTGAATCGAATTTCGGTTCGGTTAATAGGAAATCTAAATTCGATTAACCGATTAACCAATTTAATAATTAATTAAATTGGGTAATGGCAGATGTAGAATTGGTGTGGAAATGGTTGCCTTCAGGTTTCACCAGTACCAGGTGGTGGGGAGAGCGCTCTCTTCTGAAGCACATGAGCATCCGAAGATCTACCGAATGAAACTCTGGGCTACAAATGAAGTTCACGCCAGATCCAAGTTCTGGTATTTTTTTAGGAAGCTGAAGAAAGTTAAGAAGAGCAATGGACAAATTCTTGCCATTAATGAGATTTTTGAGAAGAATCCCACCAAGATCAAGAACTATGGGATATGGCTGCGGTATCAGAGCAGAACTGGTTATCACAACATGCACAAGGAATACAAAGACACAACTCTTAACGGAGCTGTTGAACAAATGTACACTGAAATGGCATCACGCCACAGGGTGAGGTTTCCATGCATCCAAATTATCAAGACAACCACCATTCCTGCAAAGCTTTGCAAGAGGAAGAGCACCAACTAGTTTCACAACTCAAAAATCAAATTCCCCTTGATTTCTAAGGTGTTTAGGCCTCCAACCAGAAAGCTCAAGACAACATACAAGGCATCAAGGCCCAACTTATTTATTTAACTCTCATCATTGAGTGCTACTGACATCATCTAAATGCCTTTCAAGTTGATTAGTTTGTTAAACTAGTGAGGACTACAAATGGGAATTGTTTTTCTATGGATTTGTTTTTTTTAATTTTGTGCTAGAATGATCAATCTATGCCCCTGAGTTGCTACTGCGTTCATACTCCTAAAAAAAAGAATGGTAAAAAAATTGTAAGTAAATTATGTTTTTAATAATTAATTTTAAATAATTTTGGTTAAATTCGGTTAACCGAATTAACTGAACAAGTAATTCGGTCGGGCGAGGTTCGGTTAATAGCCCTTATTCGGTCGGTTCGGTTAACGGAAATGGTTAACCGAGATTTTTGGTTAATTAATCGAATTTCACCGAACTGACCGTTTGCTCACCCCTACCACGAACTAAGCAATCTGCCTCTTCATACTAGACCACCTGAAGGTCTCGCGCAGGTCTCAATACATCTTTGTACTACCAGGATGTACCATATACATAGAACGATGCGCCTCCTTTAGAATTGTCCTTCTGATCTCATCATCATTCGGAACACGTAACCTGGTCTCAAACCTTAGCACACCTCCCTCAGAGATGTTAAACTCTGTAGCCAGTCCCTACTGTACCTTTTCCCTAACCTCTGCCAACTCTGCATCACTAGCCTACGCGACTTTTATATGCTCAAACAGGGTCGGTTGGATCACCAAACCAGCAAGATAAGCCTGATGATCACCAATCACCAACTCTATACTGAGCTCTCCAAATCCCTTCTAATGTGACATTGAGTTACAACCGCAGATACAGCCGTAGACCCTAACTTCCAACTTAACACATCAGCCACCACATTAGCCTTCCCCGGGTGATAACTGATTGTGCAATCGTAGTCCTTAATCAACTTTAGCCACTGCCTATGCCTCATATTCAACTCCTTCTGCGTGAAGAAACACCTGAGGCTCTTATGGTCAATGAAGATCTCACACTATACCCTGTACAGATAGTGTCGCCAGATCTTCAGTGCATATACCACAGCAGCCAATTCCAGATCATACGTAGGGTAATTCTTCTCGTACTCTTTCAATTGCCTAGAGGCATAAGCTACTACCTTACCCAGCTGCATAAGCACACATCCCAAACCCTTCAAAGACGCGTCACTATAAATCACAAATCCACTATCCCCCGAAGGAATGGTCAACACTAGAACAGTAAGCAGTCGGTGCTTCAACTCCTGAAAGCACTGCTCACAATCACTGATCCACTCAAACTGGACTCCCTTCCTAGTCAATCGTGTCAGAGGCCTAGACAGTTTAGAGAAACCCTCTACGAATCGACTATAGTAACCCACCAGTCCTAGAAAACTCCGAACCTCCTGCACATTCTTCGGCCTTACGTAGTCGACCACAGCTTCAATCTTGCTAGAATCAACCGATATACCATACCCAGTAACCACATGGCCTAAGAACGCAATCTGACTCAACCATAATTCACATTTCTTCAATTTAGCATACAACTTCTTCTCCCGTAAAATCTGCAACACTAACCTCAAATGCTCCACATGCTCTTCCGTACTCCTCGAGTATACCAAAATGTCATCAATGAATACCACCACGAACCGATCCAGGTACTCATGGAAAACTTTGTTCATCAGATCCATGAATACCGTCGGAGCATTTGTCAACCCAAAAGGCATGACTAAGAACTCATAGTGGCCATATCTGCTTCGAAAATCAGTCGTCGCTACATCCTCCACTCTAATCCTCACCTGATGATATCCTGACCGCAAGTCGATCCTTGAAAAGACTCGCGTGCCCTGTAACTGGTCAAAGAGATCATCTATATGAGGTAAAGGATAGTGATTCTTCACAGTTACCTTATTAATCTCACAGTAATCAATGCACATCCGCATCAACCCATCCTTCTTCTTTACAAACAACACTGCAGCTCCCCAATGTGAAACACTAGGTCGAATGAATTCCCTGACAGTAATTCCTGCAACTGCTCCTTCAACTCTCGAAATTCTGCTCGAGCCATCCGGTACAGAGCTTTAGAGATTGGTGCCTTACCGGACAGCAACTGTATCGCAAACTCCACCTCACGATCTGGAGGTAAACTGGGTAAATCATCTGGAAACACATCTAGGAATTCGCTAACTACTCGAATGTCCTCGAGTTGCAACTCATACCGTGGCGGTTCCTTCATACAAGCTAGGTACCCCTGACATCCGTCTAGGAGTAGCCTCTTCGTCTGTAGTGTTGACAGAATCTGTGGCGCTGGACGCACACACGATCCTGCGAATTCATACTCCTGCTCCCCAAGAGGTCTAAAAACTACCACCTTCCTACGACAGTCAATCACAGCGTAACTGGAGAACAACCAATCCATCCTCAGAATGATATCGAGCCCCGACATGTCGTATACCATAAGTTTCGCCAGTAGTAGCTTTCCCTGAATTTTCACTGGCAGTTTACTAATATCTTCCTACAGAGAGACACACTCCTAGATGGCGTAGTAACAGATAACACCTCATTCATGTCTCGGGTCTCAACCCCACACCGTTCCACAAAGTTTACAAACACAAAGGAATGGGTTGCACTCGAATCAAACAAAACAGAAGCTTTATTCAAAAGCAATAATAAGGTATCTGTCACCACGTTACCTGCATGCTTAGCGTCCGCTGGAGTAAGAGAGAATACTCTGGCCGGAGTTGTATTCGTCTGAACGGTTCCCCGAGGTATCTGATTGCTCCCTCGGTTCCCACTGAATGCAGGCACATCTCGCTTTGGTGCACAACAATCATGAGACATGTGGTCTGGCTAGCCACAGTTGTAGTAATTACCCCCAAATGACCGGAACTCCCCCTCGTGCCACTTGTGGCATCTGCTACAACGACCACTAGTCTGACTTCCTTGAGAATCTTGACGCTCGGTACTCTGACGATAACCCAAGCCCTTACTCCTCTTCTTCCACAATCCTTGATGAGATCCTATCTGAGAACTAGAAGATACTGTCCTCTTCCTTTATTCTTGATCCACCTCATCCTCTCGAATACCAGTCTCGATCACCGTGGCTTTACCCACCAACATCGAGAACTCGCAGATCTGAAGCATACCCACCAGTCTGCGGATATCCCTCCTTAAACCCTTCTCGAACCTCCGAGTCTTCTCATACTTGCTTGAGATCAAACATGGTGCAAAGCGGGACAGCTCTACGTATCGAGCCACATACCCCTGCACCGTCAAATTCCCTTGCGTTAGAGCAGAAAACTCATCTGCCTTTGCATCACGTGCTGAAGTTGGGAAGTATCTGTCAAAGAACACCTCCTTGAAAAGGCCCCATGACATCTCCTGAGGACCACCCCTCTGCTTCTTCAGCAAACTCACCTCAGTCCACCATCGACTCGCCTCCCCAGATAGCTGGAAAGTAGCAGAGAGGACTTGCTGCCAATTCGTGTAGTACAAGACTTCCAGAATCCTCTCAGTCTTTTCCATCCTGTCCTTTGCTGTCGTTGGGTCAGGTCCCCAAGAGAACATCAGAGGATGCATGCGTGTGAACCTCTCAATGGTGCACCCTGCAGTAGTAGGAGAGCGCTCACGTCTCCTCACACTCCGCCCGATCTCCCGTAACACTTGCCTCGTCAAACCTCAAGGCATAGAAGGAGACTCATCACTCGTAGTCTCCTCAGAGCCACTTCCCAGGTTATTATCCTTGGGTTCCATTTTGCAACACAATAGGAATCTATTAGTATCCCTACAACACATACAGTTAACACAATGATCGACACTAATCGTGTTAACTACTCCTTGCCAAGTCTAGGTCTATCCTATTACACCGACACGAAAGTCATCAAGGATCTGCCCTGCTTTTACTGGAATTGTCATCCCAGGAAAAAAACAAGGAATACCGTTGACAAATCCTTGTCTAGAAATCGAATAACCCTTAACCAACTCTACCCATATCCACATCCTATACTCTGGCATGTACTCACAACTAAGCCTAACAAAGTCTATAAGATCTAGTAACCTGGTTAGCTCTGATATCAAGCTGTCACACCCCGAACCCCAAAATGGGACCCAAGGGTGAACATGTAACTAACCTGTCATTGTATCTGATAAAACATCCAAAGATACAGTACAATGGATGAGGGTTTGACCTCGTAGGGTTCCCAGGCACCCTAAACACATCCAAACACAACCATATACGTAGCGGAAAAAGGTTATTCTATAACAATATATACAATACCATACCAAAGTCTATACAAGAGCAGAACATGCTCCATCAAAACGTACAAACGGGTGCCCAAGTACATTTCAAAATGGAAACCCTCCAAAAATACAGTCCTAACACTTACCCAAGCGCTAAAAGCAGTACATTGGCCACCACGCTCCCTATACCAGGATACTAGTTTCGGTTACTCGAAATACCTGTAAAAATGTACGTACAGCAGGGGTGAGACACCTACCAGTAAGGAAGAACACATGTTATATTGGTGTGTGAAATTTGAATGTTATCATTATGCAATGTACACGCAGTTAAATGCAATTTAGTACTAGCACTACAAAAAAAAAAAAAGATTATTAGTGACAGATTTAAACCGTCACTAATACTCACAAAATCGTCACTAATAGTATTAGTGATGGTTTTACAATTATTAGTGACAGATTTATAGTAGTCTCTATACCAGCCGTTACAAATACTTATTAGTGACGAATATTCCAAGCCATCACTAATAATAAAGTATTAGTGATGGATTAAAACCATCACTAAAAACCTAAGTTCATCACTATAGTTTCTACACTGGATCGACCAAGAATTGTTATTAAAGCCATAGTATTAGTGACGGTTTCAAAATCGTCACTGTTGCTCCATTATTAGTGACGGTCATGAAACCGTCACTAATGCTCTATTATTAGTGATGTTTTTAGAACCATCACTATTGCTCTATTATTAGTGACGGTTTTAAAACCGTCACTATTACTCTATCAGTGATGATTGTGAAGCCGTCAGTAATGCTCTAGTATTAGTGACGGTTTTAGAATCGTCACTATTGCTCTACAAAGTTATTATTAGTGACGGTTTGAATTCCTTCACTAAAACTTTTTAAAAGGGGTATTAGTAACGATTTTAAAACCGTCTCTAATACTTAAACTTGATAATTATTAGTGAAATTAATTTTGTTTCCAATTATTAATTTCTATAAAAATATGTAATTAAATTATATTTTCTTATATATTCATAATTGCAATAAAATTCATAAATTATTAAAAATTCTAATTCAAATTAAATTACAAATATGTTATACAAATTCAAATTTAAATACAAATACATTATATAAATTCAAATTCAAATACATTTAATATGTTCAGATAATAAAGAAAGTTTTTAGCTGCATCCGTAGTGCATGACATCGTCCTGACATTGTCACAGTTGTAAACCCTACAAATTAATTAAGAAAGTTAAAAAAAATTAGTATACGTTTTTTGAAAAATTTTGGTTGCATTTCTCTTGTAAATATGACATTTTCCATAAAGATACTCCAAACCTAGGTGTTTACGATAAACAGTTCACAATAATCCAATTAGTAATTAATTTTGCGAGTGCACATGAGCTTCATATAATAAGCATTAAATAATGCAACGTGTTCATGCATCCCATAAAACACATATATCAGAATATAGTGGATTATCCCCATAAACAATATTTCATAGAGAGTAGACACAGTTGGTATGAGATTCACTATAAAATGAAAATCCCAAGAAAGAGAGCTCCTCTCCAAAGAAAAGAAAGAGATGATATGTGCATTGTGAAGAGTGAAAATCTTAAGAAGATGAAGTGTCATCTACTCCAACGACTGTAACTAGGCCAAGCATCCTCCCAAAATCAAACCCTATTGCCATTAACTACTCTAAAATGAGTGGGAGGAAGGAACCAACAAGCAAAATGAGAAACAAATTTCTACAGACTTGCATGGGAAACAATGCCACTTCCTCTAGTGTTCCATCCATTCTGATGGACCTTATATTACTATTAATCTCCTTTTTTGGAAATTAACAATTAATTTTTGGTTGTACATAAATTAAACTTAAACCTTAAAACATAAATAACAGACTCCAACCAAAATTGGCATAAACACCAAGTAAGCAAGAAATCAATGAAACATTATATCATATAGTCCAAAATTGGTCTCATGAATTTTTCTTTCCTTTCCCCAAAATTTTCAATAAATTTTCGGCAGCATGCCATCTATAAATAGAACATTTCCCAAACTTGCAAGTCACAAAAGCATGCAATTCACAATATTTTTGCATCATACAGATGTCATTTAGATTAAGACGTACATGCAACAACTTAAAAGTATCTACCAGCAAGCAATACACATCATTGCATCAATCAGGGTATGGGTGGCATTCCAATCAAGCATGCAATCCTAATGTCCACTACCAGCATGCAGTTCACAAGATATGTCAATCCAAGCATGCAGTCCAGAAGTTAAATCATGTATTAAACTGAAGTTAAATATATACTCATCTCTAGCTGCAATGAGGTTATGGATGACAGAGAACGACGAGGCTGTGGATGGTGGTGGTTGCATCAATGATTCTTTATCTAGTTTACCCGGAGTTTCTTTTTACAATTGATTTGAAATATGATAAGCCTTCCCATGTAGACAAAATGAATTTTAGTCTTTCATCTGATAGGTTGTCGCTTATAGTTAAGGTATGATTTAAATATTAATTTTGTTTCTCTTGAATCTTGCCTTGTGGATGCAATGACTACAAGAAGGGCATCAAGATTCAAGCGAAATAAAATTAATATATAAATCATACCTTAACTATAAGCGACAACCTATCAGATGAAAGGCTAAAATTCATTTTGTATACATGGGTAGACTTATCGCATTTCAAATTAATTTTGAAAAGAAACTTCGGGTAAATTAGATAAAGCCCCTCCATTCATTGTATACACACTGCAAATGATATGCCCACTATAAAAAATAGAAGTTATCAAAAGTAGACCTAAAAGTTAATTAACAAACCCTTCTCAATGACGGTAAAATCTAAGGAAAAACATACATAATTATAAATCCAATGTAAAAAATAAATATACTTTATAAAATTGCAAAGTTCATATTACTTTCAAGTTTTATGATACAACTCCC
This sequence comes from Malania oleifera, assembly GCF_029873635.1. Lineage (NCBI taxonomy): Eukaryota > Viridiplantae > Streptophyta > Magnoliopsida > Santalales > Ximeniaceae > Malania > Malania oleifera. Next base: position 120,476,902 of record NC_080417.1, read on the forward strand.
AATTATTCCTATATTGTTTCCAAATCTCATCCAAATCCCAATTATTCCTATATTGTTCATATTACCTTGAAGTTTGGAGTACTGGACTCTGAACGTGAAGTCTAACCTCCTCCTTAGTAATACTATTTCTTTTGCACAAAGTGTTTTTTGTGGGAGAGAGGCAGATTGTGTATGTCATTTTTAGTAGACATTTAAGTGGTAGGATGTTCGTCGTACAGAGAAAAAGGGCATTGTGTTCAAATTAAATTTTCTGATTTTGAAAAGGCGTGTGATTGAGCTAGTTGGGAGTTCTTGGATAGAGTGCCTTTGAGGAAGGGGTCAGGTGTTACGTGGAAGAATTGGACAGGGGGCTGTTTATCTAATGCTTTTGTGAACCACCAATATGGATTGGAATCTCTAATGAATATCCATTCTAAATTAACTAAGTCTACATTGCCTTATTTATTATGATTCCTAAGTTTCACTTATCCTTTCAAAAATATTTTTACATTAAACAACTAAGCCTATCTTTTCTTTTTGTTTGGTAAAATTTTAACGCAATTTCGGTAGCATGCCGTCTGTAAATTGGACGTTTTCCTATAAAACCTGCACCTGATAGGTTCAAATAGAGCATTTATAAGAAGTTGAAGACACACGAGAACCTATATCCACTGCCAGCATGCAATACACATCAACTGCATCCGCCATGCAGGAGGCATTCTAGACTAGCATGCAATCATGTAGCATATTCACGACAGTAATACATGTAACCATATCTTAAATTTAGAATATAAATAGCAAAGAACAGTGGATAGTATTTGGTTCATTGTAGTATTGTTATTCATCCAGGCATTTGGACATGAACGTTATGAGATGATGAGAGCATTTAATTTAAATAATTATGAAACTGATGCTCCCTGTGAGTTATGTATATATTCAATGGACCACTTTTTCAAATTTTCAAATCCTCAGCCAAGTGTATATAACATTTTCAATGATTTCGGCACGGCAATGTACGCCTTAAGCTTACTGGACAAAAAACATATAAATGAATGTCTATTCTAAATTAACTAAGTCTACATTGCCTTATTTATTATGATTCCTAAGATTCACTCATCATTTCAAAAATATTTTAACATTAAACGACTAAGCCTATCTTTTTTTTTTTTTTTTGGTCAAACTTTAATGCAATTTTGGCAGCATGCTGTCTGTAAATTGGACGTTTTCCCATAAAACCTGCACCTAATAGGTTCAAATAGAGCATTTATAAGAAGTTGAAGGCACACGAAAACCTATATCCACTACCAACATGCAATACACATCAACTGCATCTGCCATGCAGGAGGCATTCTAGACTAGCATGCAATCATGTAGCATATTCACGATAGTAATACATGCCAACCATATCTTAAATTCAGAATATAAATAGAAAAAAATATGCTTAAGTTTCTGTTGGCCTAATAAGGCTTACAATTCTTATTTTGATGATAACAAATCAAATGATATATTTAATATGTTTCAAGTAAAAGTGTTCAGGAAAATAACAGAGCTCAAGTGTATAAGAAAGTTCATGGATTACAAAAAGCATGAAGAATGAAGTCATATTGTGAAAAGCTCAAAGGAAAGAATGCAACTACAAAGATGGTGGAAGAACAAGTTTTGAAGACTAGATTATACTTTTAAGGATATTCTCAAATGTAAGTACTTCAAAGTAAATCTTAAGTATAAAGAAATTTGAAGCTCATAAAAATTCAAAAATATGTTTTTATATATATACTCTAAAGAATATTTCTTAAATCCATAAAAAGAAAGGGTTTAAGAAAAGAAAATTTTTTTTGAAATAATGAAGTTTTTAAACATATTTATTTCAAAATATTTGGAAAATAAATTTTTTTTTTTTAAACATATATACTCTAAAAAGTATTTTTTTAATAAATAAAAAGGGCTTAAAAAGAGAAGATTTTTTAAACCATGCTTTTAAACATATTTATTTCAAAATATTTGGAAATGAATTTTAGAAATCCTTGGGAGTAATGGATGATTTAAAAAAAAACTCTATAAATAGTTCTAATCTCAAACATTTTAAATTAGAGAAAAGAAAGTACAAAGAAAGAGAGAAAGAACTTTGATGAAATATTCAAACGAATTTTGAAATTGAGAAATCCTCTAAAGTTTCCAAATCAAGTGCTTTTCAACAACTTTTCTGATCCAGAGATATTCAAAGCTTTTAGATCAAAGTAAGTTTTTTTTTTAAAGGTTTTAGATCAACTAATCTTCAAGTATTCAAAATTTTATTTTCAAAGGATCTAAAATTCTTTTAAGATAAACTCTCTGATCTGAAATCGATTTACATTCTGAAATTAAGTTTTCCAACGATCAAAATTTTTATCTTCTTTGGAAAATTATTTGATAATCCATACCAAGTAATTGAGCTTGAAATTTCTTATATTTAAATTACTTTGAGGTATAAAGTGAGCTGATTGGTGTATTAATTCACTCTACTGTGAGAGTTTTCTTTTGTACACATATTCTTCGTTATCTTTCTTCAACGATTCTGAGTTGTTGAATCGTTGAACCAAATAAGGGGTTGTTATTTGGAGAGGCGGGCTCTAGCCTAATTGAAGGAGTGCATTGTAAGTTGGTATTGTTCCACCAGGTAAAGGAACTGAGATAGTGAAATCCTTTGGTGTTTTTGCCAAAGGCGAGGACGTAGGCTGTGTTGAAGCCGAACCTCGTAAAAACTCTTGTCTACTTCTCCCTACTTTAATTTACGTACTTTATTCGCTTTTGTTATAAAATTTATGAGTGCAGGTTGCAGGATTTAAATTAAGTTCCTGATCAATAGAAAGTACGTTTTGATTAATCTTTTGCGGAAACCCAAAAGGGGAGTACGTTGATTAATTTGCGGAAATCTTTAATCAAGTAAAGTGAATAATAAAAGGTTACAGGGAAAGCGATGGAAGCCTAAATGTTATTGATTGATTGATTACGTTGATTAAATTATTATTTTAAATTCTAGTTTTCTTAAGTGTTGTTATATATTGTATTTTGCTGGGTTATTAAAATTAGAAAACTTAAAAATCAAATAAAATTAAAAGATTTCCAATTCACCCCCCCTCTTGGGAAGCTATTCTTCATTTCAGTTTCCATTTGTTGGACGAGGAGAAGATAAGGCAGTGTAATCAATGGGGAAGGAGAGAATGAAGTGGAATTGGACTTGTGCGTTAATGGGTATTTTTGAAAATGTGACATGTTTGAACTTAGCTTATGTAAAAACGTCTGTTTTTGTCAACTCATGATATGCTATGGTCATTTGGCAGCCACTCAGGTGGGATAATTCATGAAATTTGAAGAAGCATCCGAAACATCTTCAAGAAATGGTGGGATGACAACTGCAGGAGCATTTTCTGTCCCTCAGTTGCCAAAATTACAAGAAAATGTGTGCAACTTCATGTTCTTCTATTGAATGGCTTGGACAAACTTCTTTTTTTTTTTTGGGGGGGGGGGGGGGGGTGGGGGGTTAAAATGACTGAGCACAGCCTGCATGGCTTCTGTATAATTGCTAGATTTTGTTCCGTGTGTTGGAAAACTTGGATCTTTAGAAGTAATAGTCGAGGTAGTAGTGGTGATAAGCAGTAAAATATTAGTTACAATCAATTGTTTTGGAAAAACTGAACATAATTAAGATTTTACTACTTATCACCACTACTACCTTGACTATTACTTCTAAAGATTCAAGTTGTCCAACATACGGAACAAAATCCAGAAACTATACAGAAGCCATGCATGCTGTGCTCAGTCATTTTAACCCCCCACCCCCCAAAAAAAAGAAGAAGTTTGTCCATGCCATTAAATAGAAGAACATGAAGTTGCACACATTTTCTTGTAATTTTGGCAACTGAGTGACAGGAACTGCCCATGCAGTTGTCATCCCACCATGTCTCGAAGATGTTTCAGATGTTTCTTCAAACTTCATGAATTGTCCCACCTGAGTGGCTACCAAATGACCGTAGCATATCATGAGTTGACAAAAACAGACGTTTTTACATAAGCTGAGTTCAAACATGTCACAATTTCAAACATACCCAAAAGTCCAATTCCACTTCATTCTCTCCTTCCCCATTAATTACACTGCCTTATCTTCTCCTCGTCCAACAAATTGAAACTTAAGCATCTTCAAACTTCATGAATTGTCCCACCTGAGTGGCTGCCAAATGAGCATAGCATATAATGAGTTGATAAGTTCAAATAGAGCATTTATAAGAAGTTAAAGGCACACGAGAACCAATATTAACTACCAGCATGCAATACATATCAACTGCATCCGCCATGCAGGTGACATTCTAGACTAGCATGATTTAACATGAAACTCAATTTGTGATCAAAATACCTTATAATCAATCAGAGGAGCCACCCGCCTCATCTTGTCCATATCGGCACATCCTTTCCTCTAACCAGGCCTGCCTATCCATCATGGCTTGCATCTGAGCTCAAACGGTGAACAGGTCCAATCTCAGTTCTGTGTTCTCCATAGCGATCCTCTGCATTTGTCGAGCCATCTCTTGCTTATCAGACTTGGCCTCTCGACACTGTCGTTCCATCTTTGCACGAGCCACCGCACCCATGGATGATGATGCTGTTGGGGTGATGTATCCACTTCCAAGACCTTTCACCCAGCCTCCAGCTCGTTGCCCAAGGACTTGGGAACTGATCTCGAAATCTATCATGTGCGGACTCCCCTCTAAAACAGGTGCATCCCTCAGCTCGACCATCCGTGCCTAATTTCAATCATGAAAATGATAAAAAGGAATAAGTAAGACTACAACTTTGATGTTTTGAATAAAGTAATAAACTAAATCTTTTGCTTCACTTACATGTCGATCCTACGCATCCTCGCACCACTCCCCCGATCGTCGTTAGTATGTTCTCTGATACAGATTCGGCAGTGGCTCCTCTGTTCCAGTCTCAGGATCACACTACATTATCATATAAGTCATCATTACTATTATGTCATGTTATGGTCAGATAATTTTATATATAGTAATTACCTGGCGATGATTTACAAATAGCCTCGATCCACCGCAATGCATCGTAGGGAGTTTGCTGCGGTTCACAGCATTTGTTTCATATATGGCCTGCAAGGAAGATGTCATGCCGACATATTAGGGACATCATTTTGAAAAATTAGTGTTTTGAATACAAACACATCACCTGATAGCGTGGGTTGCGGAAATGGCAATAGACCACGTCCCAATCTTTTTGGGATATCTATAGTATGGTCGCGCTTATGCTTCATCTCCCATCGCTCGAAAATGGGAGCGCATTTTCGAGCGATAGCTTTTAAATTTATTACACAATTGGATGTCGACCACCCTTCTCACATGGTCATCCCCGAGGATGTCTATATCAAACTCCTCTTGCATATATAGGTAATACAATTACAATGTTAGACAGTTGTTAATTGGCTAGTATATTAAAAGTAAAAAAAAAATTTAAATTAAAAACAATTATATAGGGTTAGGGAACTTACCAAAATGCATATGTAAAGGACCATGCGCTGCTCCTGAGTCACTTGGGGCCAACTGAATGTGGTGACTAGAGCATACTGTCGGCATATAATGCTGAGCTCCTCATCCACGCAGTGCACCAATCGTTTATCGGGGCGGTGTATCCTGGAGGAACTCGATCCGAATCCACTGTTTAGTCCTATCCAGGTGTTTCTTTAGCGACATGTTCTTTGCTGCACCACGACCTGACCTGACCGTGGATGTAGATGCTGAAAGTAGAGTTAATTTAAAAACAACATTATAATCGTACACATGAATAACTATCATCAACAGTTGACATGTAAATAAATTAATCATATCCATACCAACACTGCTCATAATGGTCAGCAACTCACCCTATGTGTCAGTCGCATAAGTGGTATCCATGTCTGCCGAGGTGCCAATGGCTCAGACAATGGTGCCGCCGTATCAGTACCGACGGGCTCCGCCGGTCTCGAGGATGTCGAATCATCTTCACGCGATGTAGTAGTGGGCTTGAAAGGAAGTCTCCAATGCCGACCTCCTAGTGCCATATCTACAAATAATCATGTCAATATAAGAAGAATGAATTTTTAAGTTATTTACACATGTCAGATACATAGTGACAAAAATAGACAAGTACATATATGAAGTACAAATATTAGATGGATGCAGCAGACATGTATTTTTAAGTTATTTACACATGTCAAATACATAGTGACAAAAATAACATGCTTACCCCTCCTATAAGTCCTCAATATACATATCATCCTCACTTTCTAAAGTGTCTTCCTCTTCACTACAGTACTTGATCCCAATTTCATCTTCCCCATCAGTTTCCTCGTCGCCGATGAAGTAAACGTCTACAGAAGGTTCAATTGTAATGTCAGCAGCTCCTACGTGTTCTGCCCTAGCACCATCCCTATGCAATGGTATAGGATCAGTGCCTTCTTCGACAACATCTTTTTCAGATTGCAATGCTGCGTGGATAGATGGCTCATCTTCTTGGAATGCAGTCTCATTGGCACTTATCTCACTATCTGCCACTTCTGCAATTGCGTACAAACTTCGGCGAGGAATCTTTTGGGTCACATGCCATTCACCCTTCAATTTGGTGTCTTTAAGGTAAAACACTTGTTCTGCCTACTCCGCAAGCACGAAAGGGTCATTTTGATACCAGGTCTTACTAAAATTGACATTAGTGAAGTAGGCATCGGTGTTTATCCCAGTCTTTTTATTACCGATGTCCCACCAGGTACACTTGAACAGGTAGACGACTCTATTTGTTCCATAGCTAAGCTCTATAATGTCATCCAACACACCAAAGTAGTCAATATCTTCATCTCCTTCTGTGCCTAGCACTGCAACCCTACAATTTTGGGTTCTTCTATGCAGTTCGAGGGACTTTGTATGAAATCGTAACCGATTAACAATGCAACCGCTGTAGCGGTTAACTCGTTGATCGGGGCCACATGCCAACACGTATAAATATTTACTTGCCATTGGTTCCTTATTGTAAAACATGACTTTCATCTATAAAATAAACAAGAGTTTAGAAGAATACCGTCAATAGTGAAACCATACATTGCTTCTATTTGAAGCAGTTTTTGTTACTTACACGACTCCCAAACCAATTGATAAACTCCTTCTTATGTCTTTCGTTAACATTCCGTTCATTTTGGGCTAGGAGTTCAACTTTATGTTCGCTATATGCAACAATAGTACATGTTAATGTCAAGAAAGTATATAATTATGCATATGTAAATACAATGCAAAGTAAGGAGTTTGGAACAACATACTCGATATATGGAACAGTTTCATCACAATTGTTGAGGACATAAAAATGAGCCTTTTCTAGGTCGTTCATGTTAATGAAATCGTAAACTCGTGCACCGAGAGGCCAAACATTTTCTCAAAATATAGAGCTCTTGGGTTCTTCATCTTCGGCATTAATAGCATGAACGTCTGCATTTCTCTCATCATGAGTGAACATTGTGTCAATATCATGTAGATACATTAAGAAAAAATGCAAGACATTCACTGTCAATGTACGCCTCAATGATTGAACCTTCTGGCCGTGCCTTATTGCGCACGTACCCCTTCAAAGTCAACAAGAACCTGTGCATTTTATGTAACATTATATACTTGTAGACACAATGAAGAAAAAAAAATTCACGTGACCATTATACAAGGACTTTATACTTTACCTCTCAATAGGATACATCCAACGATATTGAACCGGTCCTCCAATTATAGCCTCCCTTGGTAAATGGACAGTTAGGTGGACCATCACATCGAATAATGCTGGCGGAAAAATTTTCTCTAACTTGCATAGTATGATCACGATGTCATCCTCTAACCGTTCAAGTACGTTTATGCTCAATTTTTTTTAGCACAACTGCCGAAAAAAGATTCCCAGCTCAATCAGCACCAAGCGAACATGTTCAGTCAAGTGTCCACGAAGGAAAATGGGTATTCCTAGCATCTTCCCTTCCTTCGTGTTTATGCGTTGAGCTATGTTCGATGCATATCCATCGAGGAACTTCACTGATTTCAACCAGACGAAGAATTTATTCTTCTTATCCTTCGAGAATGTGTAACAAGCTGATGGCATTAGAATTTTGTCCCCATCACGAAACAGGTGCAGCTCAGGTCGTATTCCAATGTCTTCCATATCTCGGCGAGCATTTGCAGTGTCCTTTGTCTTCCCATTTATATCAAGCAATGTACCAATGACATTCTCACAAATGTTCTTTTCGATGTGCATGTCATCCAAGTTGTGGCGTAGTAGAAGATCTTTCCAATATGACAACTTGAAGAAGATGCTTCTCTTTGTCCAATTCAACTCCCACTCAACGCGTTTTCTTTTTCTACTAGTCGGTGGTTTCCCAAATTTCACATCTCCAATCAACCTTAGCTGGTTTAATATCTCTTCGCCACTTAGCCGCTTTGGTGATGACCTTCGTTCAGGTTTTCCATTGAAGCTTCTGACACCACGAGTCCTCCAAGGATCTCCAGTTCATAGAAAATAGCGATGACACATAAAGCATAACTTGTGGCCATGCTTCAAGGATAAGGACCCAACATCCTTATTACATACTGGGCATGCTAAGTGACCTTTTGTGCTCCAACCTGAGAAGTTGCCATATGTGGGGAAATCATCAATTGTCCACAAGACTGCAGCATGCATCCGAAATGTTGTCCCGGTTTGCACATCGAATGTGTCCACTCCTTTTTCCCATAATTCTTTCAACTCGTCAATTAACGGACGCAGGTAAACATCAATATCATTACTAGGTGCTCTCGGTCCGGGAATCAGCAGAGACATATAAATGAAAGGTTCTTTCATACATCACCATGGCGGCATATTGTATGGCATCATCATAACTGGCCATATGCTATATGGGTTGGTCATGTTACCGAAAGGATTGAACCCATCTAAAGCAAGGCCAAGTCTGATGTTGCGAGGATCACTAGCAAACCACGGATGCATTTTATCAAATTTGGCCCAAGCTTCGGAGTTCATTGGATGGCTAAGGGTGTTTCCATCTTGAAGACATTTCTCTTGATGCCATCTCATATCTATAGCAGTCTTTTTGCACACATACAATCGTTGCAGCCGCAGGATTAATGGACAATATCACAAAACTTTTTTGGGAATCTTTCTACCCTTCTTTTGATTAGTTCTATATCGAGTTCACCACATTCTGGGCACTCATTCGCATTTTCATGTTCACCATAAAAGAGTGCACAATCATACCTACACGCATGTATTAGAGTGTAATTAAGACCCAATTCACACATGTATGTCTTTGCCTCATAAAAATACTTGGGAAGTGTTTCACCCTCCGGCAATGCTGCCTTAATGGGGCTTAAGTGCATGTTGAATGCGCTCTGAGATAACCCATGCATTGTCCTTGGATGAAGCAACTTTATCAGAAACTCTAATTTTGAAAACTTTTTACAGTTTGGATATAGGGGCACCCGTGCATCCCTCATGAGATTAGCAAATGGTTTATCGAGTCGATTCAACGTACTAGGATCGCAGGGTATGGTACCCACTGAAGTAGTTTCATCACCAGTACGCGACACACTGACATCACCCATGTCGACTACAATCCCCCTTTGCAATTCACCTAACATTTTGATTAACCCTTCCGAACATGTATCACCACCTACTATATTTGCCCCCTCATCTTCAGTGTCATTTAAATTATCGCTCAGAACTGTGTAATCTTCACTGTGGAACACCCATCTTGTGTACGTTTTCTTCATTCCAAAGTCTAACAAATGTGAATAGACCATATCAATGTGTTTGAATGTTATGTTTTTGCATTTCTTGCAAGGACACCTTATTCTACTTGCTCTGTCTGCACGAGGATGCGCAAACTCTATGAAATCATGTACCCCTTTCACGTATTCTGGCAAAAACCTACCCCGAGCGTTTATCCAACTCTTATCCATGTTCATTAATTACCCTATAATATGTTCAAGTAAATGGTGTTCATTATATTCTCATAATGTTTATCATGCATGTATCATAAATCCTATAATCAACCATCATACTCTAAAGGGTAAGGATCCTATCCCATTCAGGAATGTTGGATTTACATTGTGATCAATCACTCCAATTCCTTCTTCGTAGTCGTTATAAATTTCGGCAGCATCTCCCCATGGCTCTCCAAGTACACAATATGGGGGAAGTGAAAATTTGGCTAGTTTTCTATCACTAACAAATTGTCACGACACCCCACTATGCACCCAGAGAACACAAGTAGAGACGCGCTCGAAATATATAATAACAATTGACAAAGCGTGAATGATGACAACAATGTAAATACAACTTCCTAAACTGTCCACATTGGACAATCCAAGAATGGTTGAAATACTCACATTACTAATCGTAAGTAAAACAAATAATTAACATGATCAAGTGATTATTAGTCAACATAGAATGACTAATAATCAATTGAAATATAACAATTGATTTTTCTCACTTGTACAATTAGGAATGAATGTATAGTAACCATTCTTGGATGGGTCTAAGCTTCAACGAATACATAAAATGGTAGTAATTAATTTGGCATTTTACTTCATATGACATTTACTTCTTGACCTTTCATTGTACACTTCAGATTGTTGTTCTTACCTTAATGTTTATGCATTTATGAAATTGCAGAAAAGATAAATCAAGTCCTAACAACAAAAGTAATAAAGTTCTAGTACCTCCCAAAAGACAGGTAGAAATCAAAAGCTCCATGTATTTTCATTACTTTTAGAGGCAACACAATGTAGATAGACACATCGAAGCACGCATACAACCATTCAAAAGCATGGTAAAACAGAATGCAATAAAAAGCAAATAACATAGAAAGAAATAAAATAACAGCACAAGGGTGCATGAGCACAGTATATAAGAAAAAGAGAAAGTGCATAAAAATATCCCAAGCATCTAGTCTATCCTAATCAGAGTCTGAATCAGAATAGGAACTGCACGAGCAACAAGATGAGGCTACTGCTCTAGCGGCATCTCGGTCCCATGCCATTTCCTTCAGAAGACGATGCATTTTAAGGGTACGAGGGGAGGCTGGTGGTTCCCTATATAGGCGTGGCCCGAGGGCTCGAGGCAGCAATAGGTCAGGAATGTCCACCGTAGGTGGATATCGTAGTCATACGGCATGGTCGGCCTAATCGTACGAAACAACACCGGATGAGTGGGCATGTCCTCAGTAATCCCTGAGGTAACTTTTGAGGATTGCTCTTTAATGGGTGCCACAGCAGAATGTGTCGGGGCCAACTGCACATCCTCAAGAGTCACCCTTGGTGCTCTCGTCTCATCCGAAATCCTTTCATGCTCACTCAGTACAGCTCGACCCTTGGAAGAAGACTCTCCCCTTGGCGGGTCCTAAACCCTCTGCCGCTTTGAGGCTGCCTGAGGCTCCATTCACAGAGGCATTAGCCAATAAAGAGGAAATCCTATGATTTTAGTTCAAAATTTTTTTTTTTCAAAGGGGCATGCTTAACAAAAAAATTACGAGAAAATATTCACATGACATTCTAGATAGGTGGAGTGGAGCTAGCAAATCTCTGCCTTCAAAACTTATGGATGGCTTATTGGTCTTTTGGCTAGGACTGCATTTTAAGGTTATTTTTGGGTTTGCAAACTAGTTAATTCTTAGAAATGAGATGGAATACAGTGAAAAATTTAGAAATAAAGTTAATAGTTACTTGTTTATTCTTTATCATTCCAACTAGATGAGGTATTCCCGTGGTAAAATTTAGAAATAGTTAAACAACTTTTGTCATTTCTTTAGTAAAATATTGACTATTTTATGCTTTATTTATTATATAAAATAATCCACACTATTTTCCAACAATCTAAATGCATATTTGTGTAATTTGTAATTTATTCACACAAGTGTTTGATCCTAAATTTATGTTTGTTTTTCCTTTCTTTAAGTGGTGTTTATTTTTGTATGAGAATGAAGTTATAGTTCAAATTTTCAAAGAATAAATTATTTTCTTTTGCATAATCTTTATTTTGTCCTTAGATTATTGGAAGCAACATAGCTTAGTTTGTATAGTTAATAATAATGTATAAAATAAACAAAAAAAAATAAAGAAGAAAAGAATTCAACTTGGATGTATCATGTCACTGTCTAAAGGTAAATTTGTCTCCTTTCAAAAACCCAAGTTTGAAGCCCATGTATTATCCATGCTGCTATTCAGGTCCACTCTCTCCCAATTGGGCTCACTCAAATATTCAACCAACCTTTTGCAAACCTCGGTCCATGTGTCTATACTACAAATTTTGACTTAGGAAAACAAATAAAAATTCATTTATTCAAATTAAATACGATTTAATTCCATACACCCATGTTTATTATATCAGAATAAGCATTCCAACCCTACACTCCTAACTTCATCTGCCCTATACTCTTATTTGGGAGGTTATGACAAACGATATTAATGTCTCAAGAAATCTATAAAAGGATAAAGAACCTTTTCTAATGTTTTATTTGCTTTTTTTAATGTTTGAACATGAATTTCTAATATTTTAGGCTTCTTAAACATTTTATTACACTTGTATCCTTGTTTGAGGTTGTTTTCTTGTTTTCTTATCAAACATTAAAAGAGCTTGTTCCTTTTATAAATCTCTCGCAAAGTTAAAATAGATCTTTCTTTCTTTTCTTTTCATGAGATTTCACTTGAAGTATTTCTATTTGAAAAATACTTGCCATTTATTTCATTTGATGGTATATCAAAAAAGGAAGGAAAGTATAAGTTGAGGACATATTTTTTCCACTTGAACTAAAATGATCGCAAAATTCAACTTTTTGTGAAATGTTTTAATTTTTAGAAGACGCATTATTTTAACAAAATATTGTTATAAAAGTCCTAATTTAATTTAAAATCTAGGTGGCATCCATAAACCCTCCACACCTCCAATGGCAGGTTGCCCTTTACCATGTACCAAATTAAAGTTGAGTTATGGAAAATAATTTTTAAAGGAGAAGTGATAAAAAAAAAAAAAAGATTAATTAAGGTAATCAAAAACTTATTTTCCAAAGTTAACATTCTGTTCAACAAATGCTTCCTATCTTTCACTTCTTAAGAGTTCATCCAAAAAAGAGTTTAAACCCATGCTGGATTTTATTAAGATTACTAATTCACATGCAAATTTGAAGTATGGATCCCGTTTCTACACTAGAAAAGTCTGATGAGCCAATTTAAATAAATATAGAATAAATGACATTTATTCAAATAGGAGAATAGACCTTACTGATCCAAATTTATCCAAACTTGGATTAACAAAATACATGTAAATTTATTAAATAAAGGGCAAAGCCCTCAGTTGATCTATTATACCCCTTCCAAATTTTGTTTAAAAAATACATGAAAAATTTTAATAAGATCCAATGATTCAGTCTAGCAGCAGCAAAATAAATTAACTAAACAATGCAAATATCCTTTCAACTACAAATATACATCAAATTAAAACTAAAAAATAAATTAAAAAAACCAAATTCTTCAAGTTGAACTTGCTTGAAGGCTGGAAGGCTTCTGGGTTGATCTCGCGGCGAAGGCGATGGGGACAAACCCGATTCAACAGTGGTGACGAAGAGAGGGTGAGACTATGAGAGAGAGACCTGCAGAGATTGAGAGATCGATATGTTTGAGAGAGAGAGAGAGAGAGAGAGAGAGAGAGAGAGAGAGAGAGAGAGAGAGACCGAAGAATACAAGCGGGAGTGGCAGCGGCGGCTGTGAGGGCAGCCAAAGGAGGAAGGAAAGGCGGGGAAAGAAGGGAGGAGGGAGAGAAGGGGGCGGCTGTGACGGTAGCCGGAGGAGGAAGGAAAGAAAGGGAAAGAAGGGAGGAGGGAAAGGAGGGGAAAGAAGGAAGAGGGAAAGGAGGAAGAGGGAAAGCAGGGGCCGAGATCGGGTGAGCGTAGAGAGGCGGAACGGGAAAGGAAAGGAAAATAAGGGAAGAGAAGGAAGGTTAGGGCGAAATTCACTAAAGAACTAGTAGTGACGAATCCTTAACCGCCACTACTGGTAGCGCAATAGTGATGAATTTATTAATTCATCACTAATGCTCTGCCTCTTTTTGAAGTATTAGTGACGGTTCTCAAATCCGTCACTAATACAAGGGGAATAGTGACAAATTCAGAAATTCGTTACTAATAGTCTGAAATAAAAAATTAACATTATTTTAGAATACGGGAAGCATTCGTGATGAATCTACAAATTCGTCACTATTGGTCCCTTATTAGTGACGAATTTACAACACCATCACTAATACTCTGAACTAAAATTTTTTTTATTTGTTTGAAAAAAATGCATTATTAGTGACGTTTATAAATTCGTCACTAATAATGACCAATAGTGACGAATTTTGTAATTCGTCACTAATTCTTTGAAGTTAAATACTTAACTAAATTTTTTATATATTCATAAATATTAGTAGTGACGATTGGCTAATCGTCACTAATAAGTGACTTTCACTAATACTATAAAATCGTCACTAATATTTTCCCAGAAAAATTTCGCGCAAAAATTGTTTACTGCGCAATTTTTAGTGACGAAAATATTAGTGATGGTCTTAAAATCGTCACTAATAGTATTGTATTAGTGACAGCTGCTAAAACCTTCACTAATGCGTACACTATTAGTGACGATTTTGAAGAACCGTGACTAATACAACACTATTAGTGACAACTTTAAAACCGTCACTAATACTTTCGTCACTAAAAACCTGTTTTTTTTTGTAGTGTAGTTTCACAGTGCTTACACGCACACATACATATACACATGATCAGCGATCCTAGTGTCGTCACACCCTTCGGCCCGAAGCTGGCCTGCGATAAACTGCGTACACGAACACGGTGCCACCGGCACATGGCTAATCCCTAACTCCCATGACATCGTATCGATGCTAACTGGTGGATTCACACCCTTCGGCCTAATCTGCTGGAATAGGCTCATGCCCTCGGATATAGAGCCGAATACTCTTACCCACATGGCAGGTAGTAAAATACACGCCCTCGGATATAGAGTCGGACACTCTCAGAACCTGGAACAATTTTGGAACCGCGTTCCTACTAATATTTCAACATATCACACACACATGCATGCTTATATAACCAAACAAACCACACCTATTTGGTAATCTAAATCATGGTTTTCCAAACAAATACAGTTTAAATAGGTTAAGGCACGGACATCCCAATAACACAGCATAAATCAACATATACCCTCGGTTTTCAACAAAACTAGGGATGCAGCTCGTCGCCCCCTTTTTCCCAAAAATGTACTAATAAAAAACCCGTAGTTTTCCCTCGTTATATTTCCCCAAATGAGTAGCCAAAACACACACAGGATCGTGAACCACAGTTTCACCGAATTTGATTTCAAAAATAACCAATAAACATAGTTCCCCTTACCTTTTCCCCGAATAGCCAATCTCAAACCCCAAGGTCCCTAAACAGCGAATCGAGTTCCAAAACCTACAATCAACAGTAGAGAATATACTCACAATACAATTTCCTACAAAACTACCGGATCAAAATTGAAAACCGAATCTTACCTTGATTTTACGCTGAAACCCGAAAATCTCCGAAACGAGATTCCAATCTGTAGAAATTGTAGAGAATCCCTCCACGATCCTTGTGATAACTTTAGATTTTCGATTCCATCAACGATCGGTGAAAAAGTCTAGAGAGAGAGAGTAGGGAGAGTTCTAGAGAGAGAGAGATAGGATTGAAGTTTTCGTAGTGAGGAAGTAAAGGAATTTCTATTTATAGCCCTTTGACCCGGCCCAATTCATCGACGAAAGGGTGCCTTCGTCGATGAATCTTCCACTGACTTCATCGACGAATCGGTAGCCTCGTCCACGAATCTGAGATCACTGATTTTTTCGAGACTCCTCGACGAGTCTCTGAATTTCGTCGATGAGAAGAACAAAGGCTTCGTCGATGAAATATGCCAACTTCCCAATTTGCCCCTCTCCTATTTATTTAACCCATTTATCACGGTTCAGGTACTTACATTAATACAAATTTCTGCCCCATTTTGTGGTACAGTAGTCACAAAGTATTGACCAAACTTGTTACTTAAACAAGTTGCCTACGTACCTTTGCAGGATCAGGTCATTACGTAATTCAAACCCAACATTGAGTTTGACAAATCATTTGAGACAACAACATATACCAATCTGGTTAGGACTTTCATTTGGACTATAATGTAGGCTAGATGTATGGGTTAAAGAATAAAAGAGTTAAATAAGGCTCAAAATCATTGATTTCATTAAGGGTAATTTGGTCAAAGATCACATATGTAGTATGTCCCTTATTTTTCCTTCTTCTTCCTTTTCTTCTTCTTTCTCTTTCCTTTTTTTTTTTTTTTCATTTTTTCATCTTCTTCTTCTTCTTTTACCACAACTTTTGCTTTTCCTTTTATGAAAGAATCTTAACTTCGTTTTTATTTGAATTCCATTTGGGATTGATCTTTTTTTTTTGAAAAAAAAAATGCCCGAGTGTAGGGTGTGATCCTTTGACGGGTTAATTAAGAATTGAATTGTTCAGACTCAAAAAGGGTTTGCAATGGATTTATTCTTTGACTTTCTTTTGGGTAGCATAAAAATGGTCTGCCATCATTTTGGTAGTGACCATAGCCTCAAATGACTTGTCAAACACTAGGAGACCCAAACCCAGGTTAAATTTCTAGTGAATTGACTTTTAAGAAAAAGCTAGTTTAACATTCCAGCTCAACTTGGTTAACAAATGGTAAATCATTGTTTGGTTCTTTATGGGAAAACTAATCGACCATAGATAGGCACCCCTCATTTGATCAGAATATAATCATTATACTCTTAAAAAACCAATCATAATTTAGAAGACAAAGACATGAGACTTTGTTCGTCGATTTCATCCAGAAAATGCATGGTAAGGCTTAATAAGTCATTTCCATCTACTTCTCTTACAACTCTTCATCATTTTTAAATCCTTACCCAATAAGACTCCTTGACAACATCTTGAAGTGGGGTCCTTACTAAACTCCAACTTGGAGGATTTTCCTTCACTTTTTTTATCCTTTTTTATTTTTTGCCCCATACTCCCAAAACCAACTATTGGTTTCAAGTCCTTTGTACTGATAAAACTATTTCCTATGTCACTTTACACAAAATACAAGCAAAAATAGGTAAAATTTGGCATAGGGTGATGATCCAAGGAGGATAGGATAAGATGAGACTGAAAGACATTCTTAATTCATTCAATTTCAAAGTGATTTAAATGAAAAGGATGGATACATTCCTCTTGTTATCACCCTTAGGTGATCAAACACATTATTTTTGTATCACGTGAGCTCATTTCTGAAGTTGAATACCAATCAATCCTTCAACTCAATGGCATTTGCGACATTTCAAGTGTGATCGGGCAACAGGTTCCCGTGATTTTAACCTTTCTCCTAGAATAGAGAGATCATTTTTTTTTTCTTGTTCTCCTCAATGACGGAACCCCGAATCTTTAACTTTGTTACCTCAGCACACCGATTTTATAGAAAATTGGGATGTGATTACCGACTTACTGGAGATGACTATGCATGCATGGTTATGAAAATGAGCATGTGATGCATGATCATGTTGTGCAATGGGTGTTTATGTATGGATGTAACTAGTGCAAACATACATATAAATAGGGATATGAACATGCATGTAGCCTATCGTGCATGGCTATGCGTGAAATTATGCATGAATGCAATGTAACCTAAATAACTACTTTACCAGAATTCTGGAAAAATCCCTATCGACTAATGAAAGGTTTCATGATTAAGCCAACCATTAATGGACCACTAATTTAATTCAATTACTCACTCAACCATTCCTGTCTTTGATGATGGTCCATGTTAGCTTTACCGTGATCCCAAGAGGGGGGTGAATTGATATTTTTAAAATTTAAGTCCTAGGTTAATCTTTTAATACCAGTATATTCACAACCCTATGGACAATCTAGTGCAAGTAATGTAAACTTTTACCAGAAAGTAAATAAATCAATTTAATCAATCACACGTGCACTAGAAGACAGTAAAGTAAGAGTGACACGCAGGAATGTTATCGAGGTTTGGCCAATTGCCTACGTCCCCGTCTTGGCTAACAAGCACAAAGATTACCACTATAACTTGCTCACTTAAATGGGTGGAGCGGCACCTATACAAACCAGGTCAATTAGCACAAGGCTGACCTCAACCTTTACAACAATCCTTACCGAGCTGGATTACCGCCCCCTCAAGACATGCCTGGAAACACTTATATTTTACAATCAAATGGTACAGATAAAAGTGCTTTCAAGTAAAGAAGATATGTACCCAAATGCATTCAATCACATACACCACAAATGGTTTAATACGTAAGCTCGGTGTGGTCCTACAGGTCAACTCTCAAATGTATTTTTCATCAGTGTAGTGAGTATGTGAGAGTGTCAACAACAATCTGTGTATCTCAAAATATTCAATCAAACGTGTTCACACAAGATGTCAAGTGAGTCTCAAGTGTGTCAATCAGTAGGATGTCTTAATCATGAATATAGTGTATATGCTTGGTTTGCAAAAACTATGCAATCTTTGTATTCAGCAAATGATGTATACTTGAATAAATATTGTCACAAAGATTAATATCACTAACACATATATCTTTTCACAAATATATCAATATAGATCCCACAAGATATTTGAGTAAGTTTGAAAATAGTTTTGCAAGCCAAAAATAAATACAAGCTTCCTAAGATATTGCAATACAAATGCAATACTCAGAAACTTAGGAAAGTCTTCTTAGGATAGGCTTATGAGAAAAGCCCCCCAAGAACAATTAGGTTTAGCTCTCAATGAAAATTGATTCAAACACACAACAATGAGAGAGCAAACCTTTTAACATCAACATTCAATACACTTACAGATGATATATAAAATTGAAGAAGGTAAGTTTGAGTGGTTTTAGAGAGTGTATGAGCAGTAGAAAGATTTTTGGCTTAAGAGAAAATTTTCACTTTGTTTTACTAATCTTATTTCTAATTTTCCCAAATGAAGGGGTATTTATAGACACCCCATGAAATATAACCGTTGGGGACATAGCTGAGATTTTTAAAAAAGTTTAATGATATATTAGCCATTTTAACCTTGTTTTAAAAAATTAACCACGGTAAAAAATTCAGGGCAACCCGAGAGACCTGATCAACTAAAACACTTGCGGTCAATTAAAGTTCATATGGCTCGGTCGATCGGGAGATTTTTTGAACTAGGGACTCGGTCGACCAGACGTATACGTCCGAGGTGATTTTTCCTTTTTACCGAGGTTCGGTCGACCAGGCATATTTGCACTAGGTGATTCGGTCGACCAGACAATTGGGTTTCTCCCAAGGACCCTCAGTCGACCAGACAGTTGCAATGCAATTTGGGCTCGGTCAACCAGGTGGTCAAAATGTTGACCACAAGAGGTTTCAGTTGACCGAGGGAATTTGAACTACAATGGTTTGGTCGATCAGGCTGAGGTCAAATTGTTGACCTAGACTGGATTCGGTAGACTGGAGTAAAATGAACTCCACGGGCTGGTCGACAAAAAAGTGCACAAAGTGTGCATTTCGGTCCTATTTTGATTCAAAAAACACCCTATTCAATGTGCCTAACATATGTGAGTGCAAGGGTGAGTGTCTTAAGGTCTCTTTAAGTCCAGTTTGAAGATACCAAAAGAATTCAGCATCGGTCAACTAATCCCTATGGTTTTTCTAAGGTTATTTGCATTATGAACTTACGTATTTGACCATGCATGTGATGTGTGTGATTATTACATACAAAAGGCCCTAATTACTATTACAGACCCTTTACATGAATGAAAAATATTACAACATAAGAAATTGGGTTTTCCATAGGAATTTGGTCTTCAAGCATCACTTTTTCCATGTGCATTTTGATCTGTCAATTTAAGTTCCTACACAAAGCCTCAAACACCCATTAGATATAATAAATATTTATCATGATCAAAACCGGGTGTGACCTATAAGGTCAACAGTCCATGTACCTTAGATCCTAGGAAGGATCAGGTTATGATCTGGGTTTGAGATTAACTCAGGCAAGTCAGCCCATTGGGTTGGTTCAATGCAGGCTTGTGGACTTTGATGTGCACTTAGACCTCGGGTGTTTCAAAATATGGGCTTCAAGTTATTTTATGATGGGTCAAGGCTTGAGTTTAAAGAGAGTTGGGCTTGGATTGCTCTAAAAATGTTGGCCTGGATATTTAAGTAATAGGGCCGAAGCCCACTTTCGAAATCTAGGTTTGGCCCTTTTCGGAAATTAGGCCTTGGCCTGGTTTTTTTTTAGAAAAAGGTCGGGCCTAGATTTATTTTTAAAAAGAGTTGGGTCCAGTTTATTTGAAAAAGATTGGACCGACCCATCTTTTAAAATGTTTAGACCAAGTGTTTTATTTTTTTAAAAGGATGGGTCATGGTCTCATTATTGGACGTTTCCAAAATGATGGCTAAGTAGTATACATGTCTAAAATGGATGCAAAATGCATGACGTAATACAAAGTATTTCAAAACATATATACAAAAGGTTGTATGTGGAGAATGATGTGGCTCCTATCCCAACCCATGGTAGATACACCTATTTTATAGGGTTTTTTCATGGCTCTATCTTAGTTAAGGAAGACTATAGACAAGTATGTGTGGGTAGGTTCTAATCCCTATTGACAAAAAGGTTCCCAATCTAACCTTCATCCTCGCCCAAAAGGGGTTTAGACAAAGTTTAAACTGAGTGGAGTGATTTGCGGGTCTCCACAAGCCCTGCCATGTGGGGACAAACGGTATTACACTCCTTTCTAATCTTAGTAGGTAAAGCCTGAGTATAGAGCTTGAAAGTGTGTAAATTTATAAGCTTAGCCTAATCCCTCTACCCCTACCTTTATTACATGCTTATTCAAACAAGATATTCACAAGTAATCACATGCTCATTCAATAACAAAGGAAACAAAATATTCACAATTAATCACATGTTTATTCAAACATCAAAGGAAATAAAATGTTTAAAATCAATCACATGCCTAATCAAAATATGGAAACAAGATATTTACAATTAACATGCTTGTTCTAAAAATTTAGAAACAAAATATTTGCAATTTATAAAAAAAAAAATATTTGGAAACAAAATATTTACAATTAAAATTTGGAAACAAAATATGTGCAAATAAAATGCTTTATTTACAAAATTTGGAAACAAAATATTTGCAATAAAAAATTTGAAAACAAAATATTTGCAATTAAAATTTGCTCATCTAAAAAATTTGGAAAGAGAATATTTGCAATTAATATGCTTATTTAAGAAATTTGGAAATAAAATATTTACAATTAATATTCTTAAAAAATTTACAATTACTATTCTTATCTAAGCCTATTTAAAAAAATTTGGAAATAAAATATTTACAGTTAATATTCACAAAATAAGGAGCAACTAAAAGATTTATTAAATTTTAACTCGGGATAATTTCTAATTAATTATTGGCTTGACTCTCTAATGTTCCCAGCGGAGTCGCCAAACTGTCGCTACGTCCCGGAATGCGTGTGCCCTGGGGTCAAAGAAATAAAAAATGTGGTTTAAATTTTTAGGAAAAACGGGAATGGTAGAGTCCCCACTAATCTTTTAGTGTAGTTAGAACACTTAATTACCACCCAATTAAGGGTAGAATTGGTTTGCGTTACCAAAGTCGGGATCGGGAGTTCGGTTACGCGAGGGGAAGGAACGAGCACCCCCTACGCACTCGTTCTTACGAACGGTACCTAATTAATTATCAAATTATCTCAAAGTAAATTAGAAAAGTCTTTTATGTTACTCCTTTTGTGAATTTACAAAATATACGAGTAAAGAAATTAATCACAAAAAATACATAATATATATTCCCTCAGAATTAAAGGTACGTGAAACCCGAAAACTTGTACCCTCATTAAAATCATAGGGATGAAAATTGAGAAAATACTTTACAAAATACATTCCCAAATTTTGGAAATCTTATAGGATTTTTTTAAGTATGAAAATACTAGCTTGAGAGGTTTTTGGAACTCAAATGGTGTCAAAAAATGATTTACAAGTCTCAAAATATTCTTCTTGATTTTTTTCTATTTTTATGGATTTTTATATTTTTCCATATTTTGCTGAATTTTGAAAAAAAAAAACGACAATTAAAGAAAATAGTGAATGTCAAGTCAAATATATTTTTAGAATTTTCTCCCAATTTTCTATTCTTTTATGATTTTTCTTTATTTTACCAAAATTTTAAATAACTGATAAAGAAAATAATATAATACTAATACTATGTATCATAACACGTAAATGTTATATATCATAATAGTCAAGACCTCAAAGATAAAGCCTAAGTATTAACAATCAATCCAACCCTAATAATATATCCAAGTATGGAAATAATTACACCCAAGAAATTATATACATTTTATAAACATGTAAAGAAAAAGAATGAGACTATGGAAAATAATTCACATCATGAATCTAATACGAAATATACACACTCTAAAAAAAATCAATATACCATAAGATGAGAACCCTAAAAATAAATATGGAAATAAATTGAGTTCTATCAAGCAGTATTCAATAATATGGAAACCTAAAAAACTGATATATAATATGGCGACCTTAAAGATCAAGATGCATGCAATAATATGGACTTTGTTATGTTTTAAGTTAATGATAATTAATATGGTTGATTATATAGTAAATTAAAGAGGTCGTTGCAGTTTGGTTTCAGAGTCTAGAATGTTAGGTTCTGCAGACTCTAGAATGCAGTAGTAACAATACCAGAGTAAAGGATATAGGAGATTGAGGTTTCGTTTTGTAGTCTACATGCAGGACTTCTGTGATGGTTTGTGTGTCTTTCCTAGGATGACGATTTTAGGAAAGTCATGGTAAACTATTATTGAGGTTAAGTATCTAGGTTGCAGGATTCAACCTTAAGTTAAGATCGGGGATGATGAATTAGTTAAGGATGTAATATACTAGTTAGATGATATGTTATGGTAATAAGGTCCTAATTTAAGTTTATTATCTTTTCAGGATGGACCCTGGAGGTAGTAGTGCCCATGCTAGTGGTAATGAGGGTGTTAAGCCCTCGGGTGGGTGGTGATTCAGATGCAAAACTGCGTAGTGTGGTACAGCAAGTTATGGCTGAAATTGCAAGGAACTCCAGGGAGCAAGGTAGTTCATTTTCAGGCCACAACAGTTCGATTGAAAAGTTTATTAAGATGAATCCTCTGGCTTTCTCAGGAGGAACTGATCCTGCAGTCGCTGAAAACTCGGTGCAGGAGATTGAAAAAGTATTTGCAGTGCTACAGTGTACTAAGGACTAGAGGGTGTTGTTTGCTACATATAAACTAACTGGAGAGGCCGAAAGATAGTGGACGACAATGAAACTCTTGGAGTAGCAGAGGACAGTACTTATAGAGATGACATGGGAGCGATTTAAGGAGATATTTTTTGACAAATATTTTCCAGCCTTATCTAGAGAAGCCAAGATAGAGGAGTTCCTGAACTTGAAACAGGGACAGCAGATAGTGCAGTAGTACGCGGCGAGGTTCATTGAGTTGTCTCATTTCACCCCGTACATTATTCCAGATGAGACGAAGAAGGTGAGGCAGTTTGAAAAAGGTCTAAGGAGAGAATTATATAAGCAAGTGTCGATACTGAAATTGCAAGATTTTGCCGAGTTGGTAGATAGGGCAACTATGGCAGAAGCCGAAGAGCGGTTAGAGGCTGAGGAGTAGAGACAGAGGAGGAGATCCACGTCTTCTGGTTCCCAGTAGGGGTCCAATCGGGGTTCGTGGAAGAGAGGTGGCTACTACAAAGATCAGAGGCAGGAGTCAGGGAATCGTGGGTTTCATGGTATGCAGCCTTTTCCATCTTGCCCGACTTGTGGAAAGAGACATCAGGGCGAGTGTCGTGCCGGGCGAGGTATCTGCTACCGTTTTTGGAAGTCAAGGCATATGATGGGGGACTGTGAGGATCAGATTTTAGTTACTCCCGCTCCTAGACCTATTTGGGGAGGCAATCAGGTGCCACATGGAGGTCCGCAGAGGTATATAACTCCAACTAGATTTTTTGCTTTGACGTTGGGTGATGCTGAGACAGTTGGCGACGTGGTGACATGTATGGTTAGCATGCTTTCCTTTAAAGTTATTGCATTATTTGATTTAGGAGCCACACACTCGTTCGTATTTATGGAGTGCACTAATTTATATGGGGCAGAAACACAGTTATTAGACACTGAACTGTTAGTGACTACACCGACTGGGTCAGTAGTGAGGTGTAGTAGGGTGCTTTGAGGCTATCCAATTGATATTCAGGGGAAAATTTTGTCTACTGATTTGATAGTGCTAGATATACACGAGTTTGATGTCATATTCGGCATGGATTGGTTAGCAGCTAACTTTGCCAGTATAGATTTTTGTTCAAAAGAAGTGATATTCAGACCTCTAGGAAGATTAGAATTCAGGTTTATAGGGTTGCGAGTGCAATCTCTACCTCAGTTAGTTTCAGCTATTCAGGCGAGGATACTGTTCCTGAGTGGTTGTCAAGGGTTCGCGGTCCTTGTGAAGGAAATGTCAAGGAATAAATTGAAACTCACTAGTACGCCAATAGTAAAAGAGTTTATAGATGTGTTTCCAGATGAGCTACCAGGCTTGTCACCTGATCGTGAGGTAGATGTCCGTATTGATCTACTTCTAGGTATAGCTCCGATCTCTAAAGCATCTTACTGAATGGCGCCAGTAGAGTTGACAGAATTAAAGAATTAGTTGCAAGATTTGCTTGATAAAGGATTTATCCGGCCAAGTGTATCTCCGTGGGTAGCACCAGTGTTTATGAAGAAGAAAGATGGGTCCATGAGGATGTGTATAGACTATAGGGAAATTAATAAGGTAACAATCAAGAACAAGTATCCTCTACCTCGTATAGATAATTTATTTGATCAGCTCCAGGGCACACGGGTGTATTCTAAGATTAATCTCAAGTCAGGCTATCATTGAGTTAAAGTAAAGGTAGAAGATGTATCGAAGACGGTCTTCAGGACCAGGTACAGGCATTATGAGTTTCTTGTTATACCTTTTGGTCTGACGAATGCTCCTACAATATTTATAGATTTGATAAATAGGATCTTCCACCAATATTTATACCAGTTTTTTTTTTGTTTTTATTGATGATATACTAGTCTATTCGAGGAGTTATGAGGAGCATGAGACACATTTGAGGCAGTTCTTTCAGACGCTCAGGGAAAAGAAGTTGTATGCCAAATTTAGAAAATGTGAATTCTGGCTTGAGAAGGTTGTGTTTTTGGGGCATGTCATCTTAGGGGATGGAATTTCTATGCATCCTAGTAAAATTGATGCGGTAGTGAATTGGGCTAGATAGAGGAACATCCAAAAGATCAGGAGCTTCTTGGGGCTGGCTGGTTATTACTGTTAAAGGATTCTCAGCATTATTAAGGCCTCTGACATGACTGACTAGGAAGAACGTCATATTTGAATGGGACGATAGTTCTGAGTAGAGTATCCAAGAATTGAAGAAAAGACTTGTCACGCCACCAATGTTGATCATCCCGTCAAGGGATGAGGGTTATGTTATCTTCAGTGATGTGTCCTTGAAGGGACTTGACTGTTTATTAATGCAGCATGGTAGGGTGGGAGCGTATGCTTCCGGGTAGTTGAAAGAATATGAAAATGACTAACCTACCCATGATCTTGAATTGGCTACAGTAGTACATACATTGAAGATTTGGAGGCATTACTTATATGGCAAGCGATGTAAAATCTTCTCCGACCATAAAAGTTTAAAGTACTTTTTCACTTAGAAGGAACTGAACATGAGGAAGAGAAAGTGGTTGGAGCTTATTAAAGATTTTGATTGTACTATCAGTTATCACTTAGGAAAAGCAAAGGTGGTAGCTGATGCGTTAAGCAGGAATTCTAAGGGACCAACGTTGACAGTTATGGAGAGTTAGTATTCAATCATGATGGATTTGGAAAGACTCGACATAGAGTTGGTCGAGAGTGATCCTCAGACATTTATTACCAGTTTAGTGGTGCAGCCTACTCTACGGGAAAGGATTAAAGCTGCTCAGATGGAGGATCTGGAATTAGTAGAGGTAATGGTTAGAGTACAGAGTGGTCAAGGAGAGGAGTTTTGTGTTGCAGATGATGGGGCTCTGCGATTCTATTCTGGATTATGTGTTCCTATTGACGCTGATATTAAAAACACCATTTTAGAATAGGCACGCAGATCTTTGTGCACAGTTCATCTCGACAGCATAAAAATGTATAGGGATCTGCAAAAGTCTTATTGGTGGAGTGGTATGAAGAAGGAGATTACCAAGTATGTAGCACAGTGTTTGACGTGCCAGTAAGTAAAAGCTGAGCACCAGAGGCCGACAGGTCAGTTGCAGCCACTTTTTATCCCAGAGTGGAAATGGGATCACATATCTATGGATTTTATTTCAAGGCTGCCATCGGCATTGCATGGCCAGAATACAATCTGGGCGATTATAGATCGTTTGACTAAGACCTCCCATTTCCTTCCTATCAAGATCAACTACTCCCTTAATCGACTAGCAGAGATTTATATTTAGGAAATCATCTATTCTCATGGTGTGCTTTTGTTTATAGTGTCAGATCAGGACCCGCTTTTCACGTCACGATTTTGGAGGAGCTTTTAGGAAGCTTTAGGGTCTTAGTTATCTTTTAGCACGACATTCCATCCTCAGTTAGACGAACGGACATGAGAGGATGATTCAGATATTAAAAGATTTGCTTTGAGCATGTGTACTGGATTTTGGGGGTAGTTAGACTCAGTTCAAGCCGCTGGTGGAGTTTACATACAATAACAGTTATCAGGCCAGCATTTGCATGACACCGTTTGAGGCTCTTTATGGTAGGAGATGTCGTTCTCCTTTATATTGGGATGAGATAGGTGAGCGGTGAGTTGTGGGACTAGAATTAGTGTAGCAAGCGTATGATAAAGTTCGGTTCATCAGAGATAGAATTAGTGTAGCTCAGAACCGACAAAAAAGTTTCGCCAATAACCGCCGTAGGAAATTGGAATTTGATATTGGTGATCATGTGTTTTTGAAAATAGCTCCGTTAAAAGGGGTTATAAGACTTGGAAGTAAAGGTAAACTTAGCTCTAAGTTTGTTGGCCCAATTGAGATTTTAAAGAAAGTGGGACTGGTTGCCTGCAGTTTAGCTTTACCACCTGTGTTGTCCAGGATACATGACGTATTCTACGTTTCTATGTTGAGGAAATACATCCCATACCCTTCTCATGTGATCAGTTATGGTGAATTAGAGCTCAATGATTCACTAGTTTATGAGGAAGTACCAGCACAAATTCTGGACAAGAAAAAGCAAGAATTGTGTAATAAGAAGATTTCTCTAGTGAAAATTTTGTGGAGAAATCATGCAATAGAAGAACTTCTTGGGAGCTCGAGGAATAGATAAGGTAGAAATACCCACAATTGTTCCATGGGGTTCAGTTATAATCAGGTAAAGTATAAGTAATTGTGCAATGTTTCTTTTGCAGGTTAGTCAGTATATGAAGTAGTTTAGTTAGTGAGTAGTATTTTGGTTTTGGGAGAATTTTATTTTATATATGTAATCTCCCAGAACTCTAAATGTAACCACGGTATTCCTCCATCATAAGTGAATCGTATGGATGGTAAATTTCGAGCACGAAATTTTTTTAAGGAGGGGAGAATGTAGAGACCCAAAGAATTATGGTATTTAAACATTAAAAGAGGACGGAAAAGAAAAATTGTAAAGGGGGATGAGAAGATACCAAGAGACTATTTTGAGCTCTGAATTTCATCGACGAGGAATAAGTGTTCATTGACAAACTCCCTTCGTGGACTCGTCGACGAAGTGACGTGGCTCGTCGACTTCGTCGACAAGTGCAGGTGTATAAATAGCTCAAACTTGGTTTTCAGCACAGAATTTTCACGTAGATTTTCCCTCTCTCTCTCTCTCTCTCTCTCTCTCTCTCTCTCTCTCTCTTATTCGTCGCCTCTCCCTTCTCTCTAAGATTTTGGGCCAATCTTTTGCCAGTTCGACGATTCGAGGCCACCACGACACTCTTGGGAAGTTTCTCTCCAAGTCTGCTAGAGTGGATCGTTGGTGAGACTAACTTGGACTCCATCCCAAATTCAAGGTACGACTTTTTATTTAGTATTTGGCTTTCCTACAGTTGTAGAAAATGTAGTACTCGAAGAAATACTAAAGTTTTTTTCAGAAAGATGTTGTTTTCAGGGTGTTGAATGGAGAACCCAGCGGGTGCAGGGTTGGTTATTTTAGGATCTTTTCAGTAGTCAGGTAAGAGAGTAAACTAAAACAATAATTTTTCACGAAAAATTATTATTATTTATTAGCAAATTAATTTTCAGAAGGCATGTATTACATATGAGCATATTTGTGAAAATGTATATTTGGAAAAATACTACTGTTACATAGGAATTTGTATTTTTAGTATGAAATGTTAGGAAATATGATTTCAGAACAGAATTCATGATTTTATTCAGTATTGTGTGGCATGAATATTATTCTATGCATATTGTATTATGTTAAGTCAATTTTATAGAAAAAGCATGTTTCAGTTATTTTCAGGAATAACATGATAATATAGTAAACCATGATTTCAAAATATATGACAAACAGTACATTTATTCATATCAGTATATATGTTATGTTTGGCGCAAGACCATGATTGATAGCCGCCGCAAGGCCGCAGTTATGTATGTTTTTGGCGCAGGGCCGCAGTTATGAATGTAATCGGCGCAAGGCCGTAATTATTATGTTATCGCAGAATTCAGAAAATGCTATCAATCTATTTATGTTCAAACAGTATATTATCATGTACTATATGTTATCAGAAGCCGGATGATACTTTAGATCAGTTATCAGGAGCACGATACCGTAGCTATATAGTTCAGTTCAGTTCAGACTTGTGCTAACTGCCTCTGCTAGTAGAGGGGGTGGGAGATTAATAGTCTTTGTGGCTTTCAGTGTAGAGTTGTAGACGTCCACTTGGAAGTCTGGACCAGGGTGTGGTGGGCCCATCGTACTTACAGACATTTTTGACTCGGTAATGGCTGGTCAGCCATTGTCGGGTCCCGCCTTTGGGCTATACGACCTGTCATGGGGGGTAATACATGACATCAGCTAGCTATTCATCCTGGGTAAATTTCAGAATTACTAGTTATATCAGATGATTTTATGAACAGTGAAATACAATATGCTTTTGTAACACTATGAAATTGTATCTTTATTTAGTTATGATATTATCAGTGTTTTCAAGAGTATGACACGTGTTGTGTATTTACTATAGCATGCAAATATTCATGTTGCCACACAACTGTATTGTTTTTCTTATGGAAAGGTATCTCACCCCAACTTAAACCATTTTAGGGAACCCAGAAAGACAGGTGGACCGAGCCTTGGGCCGTTGAGGCAGTTATACTACCCCACTAGGAGGGTGAGTCTTTTGAACTAGGATCGGTAGGTTTGATGTAGGATCCTAGTTTTATTTTTGGGTGTTTTTTAGGATTGTATATATACATTTACAGTACATGATGAAAATGTAGGCAACTCTGGTATATTGTGTTATATGGTTGGGTTGATGAAATTTATGTTTACTGCTGCTTAGGTTTCCGTTGTGTATGATAGGTGTGTCCATGTTACCCACGGGTTTGGGTTGACTTTGTTATGTTTTAAGTTAATGATAATTAATATGGTTATTATACAGTAAATTAAGCAGGTTGTTACACCTTTACTTAGGCGGAGATGCCTTATATATTTTGATTTCAGTACTTTTATTTTCTTTCCATGTAATTTCTAGATTGCTCAAACCAATTCAAAATTTTGATACTTAACAAAAAATATGTTATTACCATAAAACAAATTACATACAAATATGCAATTATTGTTTCAATGCTTTGATGTGTTCCTGTGATTTTTGAAATTGTATCAAAATGACTTGATTGTTGGTTGCAGAAACTACAAAAAATTGACCTAAATTTACTTTGAACTGTTCTAGTTATTGGAAAGCAAGTGCAAAAAAATAAAATTGATATACCCCAAACATATCAGCCTTAAAGGAACATCTTCCGTCATAAAAGGAGCATTAAAGCACAACCATGATAATGACCCTCATCACTCCGGGGATCTTGCTCAAACCAAACGATTGTTGTTAACTCCATAAAAGCCATAGCGATTCACGCCCGTAGCATAATTCGCCAATAAATGACATCACACCCTCGGGTCAACTCCAACCACTATAAATAGGGGCTTGGAGAAGATGCTAAGGTAAGTCATTCTAAACCCACTCTTACTGTTGCATTTTGAAGCATTCCCCTTACTTAGGCATTGAAGTGATCCCCTGAAGTACACCCCAGGTCCTCCGAGCCTGTTCTGTTTTCAGCCTTTTCAGGTCATCAGAAGATGGAGAGCAGCCTTATAGGTCATCGCCATTTTTATCCCGCAACAGTTGGCGCCATTTGTGGGAACTTTCTTTTGAGAGGTGCTTATCTTGCTCTCGACCTCCGACACTCGAATAATGACAACCACTCACGGCTCAAGCTCTGGCCCTGCTGTTGGAGAAGAATCACCCCAATCCATTCACTTCACACCCGTAGAACGTTCAAGGGTCACCAGGGAGGAATTTCTCGCCTTCCAATGGAGAATGGAAGATTATTAGAAGAATATGGAGGATATATTCAACCTACTCTTGCAGTAAAAGTGTTAGGAAGAGTAGGTCCTCCGCCAACAACAGGTTAGCCCCAACTCGCCTAAGAAAGCAGAGAAACTAAAGGAGAGTGAGGAAAAAATCGACCTCACTAAGAAGGTGGAAGACGCGAATAGCGTAGGATTCAATGAGCAAGGATCGACCAAGTTAGAGGAGAGGATTAAAAAGATAGACCAAATTGAGAAGATGATGAAAGAGGGTCGAACCAACCCATTCTACGGGGAAACCTCTCTAAGATCCTTGGAGCCGCTGTTCACCAAAGAAATGATGAAGGTCCCACTGCCCAGCAAGTCCAAAATGCCGACCTTTGAAAGGTACAAGGATTTGACTGACCCGATCAATCATCTGAACACCTTCAAGGTGTTGATGCAATTACAGAGCGCACCTGATGCGATTATGTGCTAGGCATTTGCAGCCACCCATATGGGTAGTGCCAGGGATTGGTACCGAACCCTACGGCCTAAATCGATCAGCTCCTTCTCTGTGTTGGAGTAGCTAATCACCGGTCATTTCCTCAGCAGTCAGAGAATCATCAAAACATCGGCTCATTTGATGAGCATGGTTCTGGGAGAACAAGAGACACTCAAAAAGTTCAATCACTGTTTCCTCACCACGACCCTAGAGATTAGCAACCTAAACAGGGGGGGTGGCTTTGGCAGCTCTGACCATGGCCCTTCAGCTGAGTAATTTCCTGTACTTATTAGGGAAGAAACCACCAACTAACATGGGAGAACTGATGGCTAAAGCAAATAAAAATGTGAACTTGGAAGATATGATGGATATAAGAGGAAATCGGGTCGAGTTGAAAAGGAAGGGCAATAGAGAGATTGGCAAACCTTCTAGACCGGTGAAAAGGCAGGAGAAGAGCACGCTACGTTCCAGCTCTAAGGGAAAAGGACACACTAGTAAGTTTCAAACTTATACTCCCTTAAACACACCACAAGCCAATGTGTTGATGCACATAAGAAAGGAGTATATGTCGTGGCCCGAACCTATGCGAACACTTTCATATAATGGAAAATGTCAAAGCTCTGTCAGTTCCATAGGGATCATAGGCACAATACCGAGGAATGTATTCAACTGAAGAATGAAATCGAGACCTTGATAAAAAAAAAAAAAAAAAAAGGTCACCTATCGAGGTTTGTAAAGAAAGGGGACTATTAAGGGGAAGCTCATGAGCTGAAAAATCCAAACAGGGAGGAGAAAGAGGAGTAGATTGTTGGGGAAATCGCAGTGATCTTTGGCGGATCCTCTAGTGGGGGAGACAGAGGAGGCGCTCGAAAGAGGTATGCTAAATAGGTGCTCTTAATGGAGAAAAGGGAGTCAAGTGGCAACAGACAAAAATAGGAAGATGCTATTGTAACGACCTGCTAAATTTTATTTTTTTATAATATATATATACTGAAATTCACATTACTCTGATATCATTCTAATTTAAATCTAAGCATCAACCTAAGCAGCGGAAAGTTGAATACATAAAAAAATATCCACACATATACTACAATACCAAAGTGTTAGAGTATTCCTCAAACTGTACATACACAATTGTTCTCCAAAAATAATCCCTACTGAACTAGGGACATACAAAATAACTTCCCAGAATACTCACCCTCAGAAAGGGCAGTACTGCAGCCCCTCTACTTGCGAGCCTAATCTGCTTGCCTAACTGGATCACCTAAAAAATATTAAATCACTGGGATGAGACAGTGCTCGGTAAGATGAAATTTGTTATTGCTAGTGTGTGGCAAATGAGCTATTTTTCTGTAAAAATATGATTTAAAAATATCATGGGTAACTGAATCTGAGAATGCTAGTATAAATAACATATAATATAACTACTATCTACATTGCTTAACATATCTAACTTTATAAATTTACTATTCATGATACTTCTAACATTCATAAATACATCTACTATTTCTGTAAATATGTTAATACTTATAATAACTGAGAAAACTTCCCTGGATGGATAACTGTATGTCATGATTTAACCCCTCTTAACAGGGTTGTGCGGCCCGTAGGCGGGACCTATCCTAATTGGCCGACCAGGGTAAGTCAACTGAACTCCAACATTCAAATCGGCCCCCTCAACCCTAATTGACGGCGAGCGTATCCACAACACGGGCACAATCGACTTCTGAATACCACATACTATCTCAGTAATGTGGTTACACTCTGAACTGAACTAGCTACGACACGTGCTCTGTAACCTGATCTGTAATGGTCCATCAGGGTATGATACTATATAATACATTTCTATATACAATCTATCTGTTTACCATGATTCTGTATTAACTTTATTAACCATGACACTGTAATAAATTGTATCTGTATCAATTGTATTTCTAAAATAAACTGTAAATCTGTATGTCATAGTACTGCAAAATTGTATAATCATGGTATTATGAAAAACTGTAAAAGCATTTCCCTATCTGTATATTTTGTAAAACATGGTCCTGAAAATATTGTAAAACATGTTTCTGCATACATACTGTAAAACATGATTCTGTACTATATCTATATTCTCATGCCACACAATAATTAAGACATCTTAAACATAATTTATAAACTGTATAAATTCCTACTTTGAATAATATTCTGGTAAAAACATATAATTTATACTAAAATCATACTAACATTTTCTAACATAGCATATTTTCCTTACCTGATTTTTGCAAAAGCCCCCTACTGTGACTGGTCTTACACCTACAGGGTTCTCCACTCAACTCCCTAAAAATAACATTTCCCGGATCAAAATATCAATATTTTTTCGTATACTACATTTCTTAATACTATAGAAAGGCATATACTGAATAAAATGTCTTACCCTGAGATTGGGATGAAATTCAACCCAGCCCCACCAACGATCCGATCTGGCAGACTTGGGGAGAACTTTCCCAAGAGCATCGTGGTGGCCTCAAATTGTCGATCCGGTGAGAAATGAGGTCGGGATCGAAGATAGAAGAGGTGGGAAACGTTTTAGAGAGAGAAAGAGGATTTCCTGCGCCAAAATTTTGCCAAAAATCCATGTTTTGGCTATTTATAGCCCTGGATTCGTCGACGAGACATGTCATCTCGTCAACGAGTCCCTGAAGAAGTTCGTTGATGAATTTGCACCCCTCGTCGATGAATTTCATACTGGCATAAACCCCCCTCTCTGTTTCTTCTTGTCAATAAGATCCTCATGTACCCAAGTGGACGAATCCCCTATGTTCGTCTACGAGGCCCTAATTAATTTCTTGGGGTATTATATTCTCCCCTCCTTATAAAATTTTATTCTCAAAATTTTCTATCCATAATAATTTATCATTCTTTAAGATAAACGGTCTACTTATTTTATTATTTGCCCTCACTTATGATGGAGGAATACCGTGGTTACATAGATAGTTCTAGGAGATTACAATTATAAAAGAAAATTCCCTCAAAACCAAATTACTACCTATCATATCCTATACTCTACATTACAATTACACTGTACTAAACAAAATAAAATTATTATTACCTTAACTTATACATCACTGTTGTAATTCACTAAGCAAGTGGGGATATTTCTGTCTGACTTCATCTTCAAGCTCCCAAGAAGCTTCTTCTATCGCGTGATCCTCCACGGGACTTTTACTAGTGGTATCTTCTTACTTTGCAATTCTTGTTCTTTCCTATCTAAGATTTATACTAAAGCTTCCTTATATGCTAAAATATCACTGAGTTTTAATTCTACGTAAATGATAATATGGAAAGGATTTGGGATGTATTTTCTTAACATAGAAACATGAAATACGTTATGAATTTTGAATAGAGATGGTGGTAAAGCTAGCCGATAGGCAACTGACGCAGTCTTCTCGAGTATCTCAAATGGGCCAATAAACCTAGGGCTCAACTTGCCCTTCTTCCCAAATCTCATGATTCCCTTCAATGGTGTTATTTTCATAAATACACGGTCTCCCACTTCAAATCTCAATTCCCAGAAGCAAGTATTTGCGTAGCTTTTTTGCCGACTTTGTGCTGCACTGATTCTATCTTGAATAAGTCGAACTTTATCATATACTTGCTGTACTATTTCTAGCCCCAAAACTCACCTCTCACCAAGCTCACTCTAGTATAAAGGAGAGCGGCACCTCCTACCATAAAGCACTTCATAAGGTTCCATGCCTATGCTAGCCTGATAGCTGCTGTTGTAGGAAAACTCCACCAGTGGCAAGTACTAAGTCCAGCTACCCCCAAAATCCAACACACACGCTCACAGCATATCCTCAAGTACCTGAATCGTTCTCTCTTTCTAACCGTCTATTTGAGGATGGAAAGCGGTGCTGAATGCTAACTGAGACTCCAAAGCCTCCTACAAGCTCTTTCAAAATCATGATGTAAAGCGTAGATCACAATCTAAAACTATAGATACCGACACTCCATGGGATCGAATAATATCTTGAATGTAAATCTCTGCTAATTTGTTCATAGGGTAGCTTACTTTAATAGGTACAAAAAATAGCCGTTTTTGTCAATCTATCAACAATTACCCAAATGGCATTCTGACCATGCTGCGCCAGCGGTAGCCTAGTAACAAATCCATGGATATGTGGTCCCACTTCCACTCGAGAATGAAAAGTGGCTGCAAATGTCCTACCAGCCTCTGAGGCTCAGCCTTAACCTGATGGAACGTCAAGCACTACTGCACAAATTCTGTAATCTCCCTCTTCATGCCACTCCACCATAAATACTCTCGCAGATACCTATACATTTTCGTACTGCCAGGATGAACTGTGTATAGAGACCTGTGTGCCTCCTCTAGAATCGTTCTCCTAATTCTATCATCCATAGGCACGCACAATCTGATGCGAAATCTCAGAGCCCTGTTATAAAAAATGTTGAATTCCTCTCCCTGACCATCCTGTATTATGGCTATTACTTCCGCTAATTCTGAATCATCCCCTTAAGCAACTTTAATCCTTTCATATAGTGTAGGCTATACAACTAGGCTCGCAATAAACGCTTGAGGATCATCTTCCACTAACTCCACACCAAACCTTTCCAAGTCCATTGGAATTAGGCGTTGAATTTCTACTGCTAACTATGTTGTATCCTCTAATTTATGGCTCAATGCATCAGCCACCACATTTTCTTTACCTGGGTGGTAACTAATGTAATCCTTGATGAGTTATAACCATATCCTTTGCCACATATTCAACTCTTTTTGTGTAAAGAAATACTTTAGACTCTTATGATCATAAAATATTTCACATCTCTCACTATATAAGTAATGCCTCCAAATCTTCAGTGCGTGCACCACTGCAGCCAATTCTAGATCGTGAGTAGGGTAGTTCATTTCATATTCTTTCAACTGCCTGGACACATACGCTACCACCCTACCATGCTTCATCAGTACACAACTGAGCCCTTTCAAAGACACATCATTGTAAAGTACATAACCATCACCTCCTAATGGAATCGTCAATACTAGTGCAGTGACAAGCCATTGCTTTAATTCCTGAAAACTCTACTTGCATTCTTCATCCCACACAAATCTAGTATTTTTCCTGGTCAAACGCGTGAGAGGTCCTAATAAGGCTGAAAACCCCTCAACAAATCGACGATAATAATCTGCCAGTCCCAAGAAACTTCTAACTTCCTGCACGTTCTTCGGCTTGGACCAATTCACCACCACATCAATCTTGCTAGGATCCACTAAAATATCATCCCCTGAGATCACATGGCCCAAAAACGCAACCTTCTCAAGCCAAAACTCACACTTGCTAAACTTGACATAGAGCTTTTTCTCCCTGAGTGTCTGCAGTACCTATCTCAAATGCACCTCACGATCCTCAAAACTCCTCAAGTAAACCAGTATATCATCAATAAAAACCACTACAAAATGATCTAGACACTGGTGAAAGACTCTATTCATCAAGTCCACGAACACAACTGGGGCATTCGTCAAACCAAATGGCATAACGAGGAATTCATAGTGCCCATACCTGGTCCTGAAGGCTGTCTTTGAAATATCCTCTGCTTTTACCCTTACTTGATGATAACCTGATCTGAGGTCGATCTTAGAATACACTCGTGTACCCTGGAGCCGATTAAATAGATCATCTATACGGGGTAGAGGATATCTGTTCTTAATAGTAATGTTGTTTATCTCCCTGTAATCAATACACATCCTTATAGACCCATCTTTCTTCTTTACGAACAACACTGGAGCTCCCTACGGCGATGCACTAGGTCGTATAAATCCCTTATCCAGTAATTCTTGCAATTGATCCTTTAATTCTCATAATTCAGCTAGATCTATGCAGTAAGAAATCTTAGAAATCGGCGCTACCATTGGAGGTAAATCTATAACAAAATCCACCTCGCGTTCGGGAGCAACTTGGGTAGCTCCTCTGGAAAAACATCTAAAAAATCTCATACTACTGGTGTATTGTCAAGCTTCGATTCATTTCCTGACACTTCCTTTACAAAAGTCACAAACCCTTGACTTCCGTCCAGGAGCAATCTACTCGCCTGCGTGACTAACACTAGCTGTGATGGAGCACATACACGTGAACCGACAAACCTGAATTCCTACTCATAAGGGGGTCTGAAAATTACTTCTTTCTGATGACAGTCAGTACTGGCGTGATTAACTGCCAACCAATCCATACCCAGTATTACATCAAACCCACACATATCTAACACGATCAAGTCAGATGGTAGCAGTCTCCCCTGATTTTCTATTGGATAGCCTCTGAGTGCCCTTTGACACCTCATCTCTGACCCTGATGGTGTAGCTACTGACAATTATATATCTAATGATTGGGTCTCACTTCCATTTGACATAGGACATAGAGACAAAGGAATGAGTGGCACTTGAATCAAATAAAACAATAACTGGATATGATAGAATAGTAAAAGTACCTGTCACCACATCCACAGCAGCCTCAGCATCACATGGTGTCAAAGCGTAAACTCGCGCTGGGGCTACATTCCTCTATTGACCTCTATAAGCCACTTGATAACCTCCCCGATAGGGTCTGGGAGCTGGGAACTGAACTAGCGGTCCTAGGCATGCACGTGCCATGTGGTCGGGTCTCCAACAACGATAGCAAACATCTCTCCCTGCCTGGAACTCCCCCAAATGTCATCTCTTGCATGTATGACATACCGGGTAGGTCTGTATACCCTGATTCTCACAAGATCTTGTCATTTGCCTCTGACATCCCCTATCATGGCCTCCTTTCCATGGGCCTTGACTAAACCAGCCTGAAAACCCTGAGGCATGGGCCTCTTCCTCTAACTCTGAGTTGTTATACCTCTCTGTATACCACTCTCAATAATCGCAACCCTATCTACGACCTTCGTAAATGTCTAAGCCCTAAAACCAATCACCTGCTCAAACAAGTTCTGTCTCGGATCCTCTTCAAAGTTTCTTGCCTTTTTCTCTTCATCTGGTGCTAAATATGGGGCAAATCGCGACAACTCAATAAATCGAGCTGTGTACTGAGATATTGTCATCAACCCCTATACTAGGTGCATAAACTTTGCTGCCTTCGCACTCTAAATGATAGAAGGGAAATATCGCTCGAAAAATAGTTCCTTGAATCGGTCCCATATCACCGGCACTGAAACCAGCCTCTGCTCCTCAATCAGTTATGCTGATCTCCAACAACCCTTCACCTCTTCTGTCAGTTTAAACGCCGCAAATACTACCTTCTGTTCATCCGTACATGGAAGCACAGCCAACGTCTCCTTAATGTCCTGGACCCAATTATCAGCTATAACTGAGTCATATCCTCTAGAAAAAGATGGGGGCTTCATCTGCGTAAATTAATCGATCGTGCAGCTCCGCTCCCTTGAGCTTCTGGCCATCTCTTCCATCACCTGCTGGGTGACGCTGCGCAATACTACATCAGTATCTCCATCTCCCAGACTGGAAGGTCCTAGTCTGTCTTCCCTAACATTCGTACCACTGCTTCGTGGGTCCATCCTAAAAACAAAGAATGCACTATAAGGACCTCATCCCCTGTGCAAAACCATTCTATTTCATTCAACTAAAATTCCATATTCACGCTTAACTATCTTCCCTTGTTCTAAATTCAAAATTAGATCTTGTAACCCTGACACACGACCCGAAAATAGTTTTCTATGGTTTTCCTGGAATCGTCATCCTAGGAAAGACACAAAAACCACCACGAAAATCCTGTACCAAGACTATAGAAAAAAACCTCAATTCTTTCCTATACTTTGGTCTTGCTTCCGCTACACTCTAAAGTTTACAGAACCTAGCAACCTAGGCTCTGATACCAAAATGTAACGACTAGCTAAAATATTTTTTTATTTTTTTATTTTTATAATATATATATACTGAAATTCACACTACTCTGATATCCTTCTAATTTAAATCTAAGCAGCAGAAAGTTGAATACATAAAAACACATCCACATATATGCTACAATACTAGAGTGTAAGAGTATTCCTCAAACTGTACATACACAACAGTTCTCCAAAAATACTCCTTACTGAACTAGGGATATACAAAATAACTTCCCAGAATACTCACCCTCAGAAAGGGCAGTACTGTAGTCCCTCTGCCTACGAGCCTGATTTGCTCGTCTAGCTGGATCACCTGAAAAATATTAAATCACTGGGATGAGACAACGCTCAGTAATACGAAATATGCTATTACTAGTGTGTGGCAAATGAGCTATTTTTCTATAAAAATTTGAATTAAAAATATCATGGGTAATTGAATATGAGAATCCTAGTATAAATAACATATAATATAACTACTATCTACATGGCTTAACATATCTAACTTTATAAATTTACTATTTATAATACTTCTAACATTCACAGATACATCTACTATTTCTGTAAATATGTTTATACTTATAATAACTGAGAAAAATTCCCTAGATGGATAACTGTATGTCATGATTTAACCCCTCATGACAGGGTTGTGCGGCTAGTAGGCAGTACCCATCCTGGCTGGCCGACCAAGGTAAGTCAACTGAACTCCGATAGTCAGATCGACCCTTCAACCCTAAAAGACAGGGAGCCTGCCCACAACATGGGCGCGATCGACTTTTGAACTTAAACTAGTTATGGTACCGTGCTCTGTAACCTAATCTGTAATGGTCCATTAGGGTCTGATACTATATAATACATTTCTATATACAATGTGATACCCCATGGATGAAATACTTAAGAAGATTAGATGTTACTACTCATATCAACAAGGTGCACCTTTCTTTTCGGGAGCTTTCCCGTAAAAACTCCATAGTTAAGCGTGCTTGACTTGGAGCAATCTTGGGATGGGTGACCACCTGGGAAGTTTTCTCAAGAGTGTATGAGTGAAAACAAAACACATTGAAAAAAACACGTGTTAGTTTGTGGGGCCAATCATTAGTCTGATAAGGCCCGCCCCCTGTTGTCTGGTCCAGGTGGATGAGGAGAGACGTAGTGCTCCCTGGCAGACCTAGGTTAGGTCATGGTACTACAAAACTGTATAATCATGGTATTATGAAAAACTGTAAAAACATTTCCTTGTCTGTATATTCAGTAAAACATGGTCCTTAAAATATTGTAAAACATGTTTTTGTATACATATTGTAAAACATGATTTTGTTTTATATCCATATTCTCATGCCACACAATAATTAAAACATATTAAACATAATTTATAAACTGTATAAATTCCTGCTCTGAATAATAATACGGTAAAAACATATAATTTATTCTGAAATCATACTAAAATTTTCTAGCATAGCATATTTTCCTTACCTGATTTCTACAAAAGCCCCCAACTGTGACTGGTCTTACATCTGCAGGGTTCCCCACTCAACTCCCTGAAAACAAATTTCTCAGAACAAAATATCATTATTTCTTTATACACTACGTTTCTTATAACTATGGAAAAAGTATATACTGAATAAAATGTTTTATCCTGAGATTGGGATGAAATTCAACCCAACCCCACCAACGATCAGCTCCGGCAGACTTGGGGAGAACTTTCCCACGAGCGTCGTGGTGGCCTCAAATCGTCAATCTGATCAGAAATGAGGTCGGGATCGAAGAGAGAAGAGGAGGGAAACGTTTTAGAGAGAGAAATAGGATTTCCTGCGCCAAAATTTTGCCAAAATTTCGCCAAAAATTTGGGTTTTGGCTATGTATAGCCCTGGATTCATTGACGAGACACATCATCTCATCGACGAGTCCTTGAAGAAGTTCGTCGACAAATCTGCACCGCTCGTCGACGAATTTCAGACTGGCACAAACCCCCCCTCTCGGTATCTTCTCTTCAACGAGATCCTTATGTACCCTCGTCAATGAATCCCCTGTGTTCGTCGATGAGGTCCTAATTAATTTCTTGGGTTATTACATTCTCCCCTCTTTATAAAATTTCGTCCTCAAAATTTGCTATCCATAATAATTTTTCATTTTTTAAGATAAACGGTCTACTCATTTTATTACTTGCCCTCACTTATGGCAGAGGAATACCATGGTTACATAGATAGTTCTGAGAGATTACAATTATAAAATAAAATTCCCCTAAAACTAAAATACCACCTATCCTATCCTATACTCTACATTACAATTACACCGTACTAAAAAAGATAAAATTATTATTACCTTAACTTATACATCACTGTTGTAATTCACTAAGAAAGTAGGGGTATTTCTGTCTGATTTCATCTTCAAGCTCCCAAGAAGCTTCTTTTATCACGTGATTTCTCTACAGGACTTTTGCTAGTGGTATCTTCTTACTGCGCAAGTCTTGTTCTTTCCTATTTAAGATCTGTACTAGAGCTTCCTTATATGCTAAAACATCATTGAGTTTTAATTCTGCGTAGCTAATAATATGGGAAGGATCTGGGACGTATTTTCTTAACATAGAAACATGAAATATGTCATGAATTTTGAATAGAGATCGTGGTAAAGCTATCCTATAGGCAACTGAAATCACCTGGCTAGTAGAGCTTTAGCCCACAAGGCCCTACGACAAGGGTTCTACTAGCCAAGAATGAGGAAGGACGTGACCGAAATGGTCAAATGGTGTGACAGGTGCCAACGGTGCGCAATAATACCACACATGCCATCAAGCTTCCTTCCCCTTAACTAGTCCTTGTCCCTTCACCCAATAAGGACTGGATATCTCAGGACCTTTGCCTCAAGCGACAGGATGAAGGACGTTTCTGTTAGTGGTGATTGATTACTTCACCAAGTGGGTAGAGGTAGAAGCCTTGGCTCACCTAATAGAATGCAATATAACTCGATTCGTGTGGGCCTCAGTCGTCTGTAGGTTCAGAATCCCATGGGCTATAGTCAAGGACCATGGGAGATAGTTTGATAATGAGCGCTTCAAGAAATTTTGTGCTAACCTACCCATAAAGCTTCTGTTCGCATCGGTTGCACATCCTTAAAGCAATGGTCAGGTGGAAACTGCACAGTTTGAGAACGCAGCTCGAAACTGCACGGGGCATATGGGTGGATAAGCTCTCGTCCATTATCTAGGCCTATCACACAACCTGACGATCAGCAACAGGTGAAACCCCATTCATGTTTGCTTCGGAGTAGAGGCATTCATTTTTGCTGAGGTCGGGATCCCTTCCTTGCAACGACAACATTTTGGCGAAAAGGATAACAATGAAGAAGTAAGAGCGAAAATAGACCTCTTGAAGGAGAGATCATTGATTGTCTCACGTCTCGAGGAAAAGGCTATCAGTCCTCATATGGGCGCGCAGTCTGTAGAAGATATCCTTTAAACACTTGCATGCAGACAAAGGCTTCGTACAGGCACATCTCCCAAACAGATGGGACACCAAAGGGATGTATAGTTCTGAGGAAAATCACGACACCCCAAAAGGTACGACTCACTTAATGAAAAATCTTGAAACTCTGCAGGTGCAAGCAAACCGATGGGGACTCTCTAAACAATCAAAAGAACACCGCTGCTTAGGAACCCGTCTCGAGGCCGACCCAACTGATGAGC
Source organism: Malania oleifera (assembly GCF_029873635.1). Taxonomy (NCBI): domain Eukaryota; kingdom Viridiplantae; phylum Streptophyta; class Magnoliopsida; order Santalales; family Ximeniaceae; genus Malania; species Malania oleifera. The sequence continues at coordinate 120,519,700 of NC_080417.1, forward strand.
TAAGGCTTATGAGGCCCAAAGAAGATGCCCAAGAATGAGTACGGCTCATTAGGCAAAGAAGACCATCCCAACTAATGAGCTAAGGCTCATGAGGCCCAAAGAAGATGCCCAAGAATGAGCATGACTCATCAGGAAAAGAAAGACCAGCCCAACTGATGAGCTAAGGCTCATAAGGCCCAAAGAAGATGCCCAAAATATGAGCACGATTCATCAAGCAAAAAAGACAGAGAGCTGCTCAGGAAAGCTCATGAATAATGCTACTCGAAAAGAGCTGCTCGACACAAACCCTCAAGTAAAGCTGGTCAGAAGGGACTGCTCAGCACAAACTCTTGAGTAGAGTAGGTCGAAAGGATATACTTGGTATAAACCCTCGAGAAGAGCTGGTCAGAAGGATCCACTCGACACAAACCCTCAAGAAGAGCTCGTCAAAAGAACCTGCTCGGCACAATCCCGCGAGTAGAGCTGGTCAGAAGAACCTACTTGGAACTATACCGCCAATAGAGCTGGTCAGAAGGATCTTCTCGGTACAAACTCTCGAGAAGTGCTGTTTGAAAGGATCAGCCTAGCACAAACCCATGTGAGAGCTGGTTGGAAGGATCTGCTCGGCACAAACCCTAGAGAAGAGCTGGACGGAAGAATCTGCTCGTCACAATCCTTCGAATTGAGCTAGTTGGAAGAACCTGTTCAGCACAATCCCACAAGTGGAGTTGGCTGGGAGGATCTACTTGGTACAAAACCACAAAGAGAGCTGGTCGGAAAAATCTGCTCTGCACAAACCCTTGAGAAGAGCTAGTCGGAAGAATCTGCTCTGCACAAACCCTCGAGAAGAGTTAGTTGAAAGAATAAACTCGGCACAATCCTTTGAATCGAGCTGGTCAGAAGAACATGTTTGGCACAATCCCGCGAGTGGAGCTGGTCAAAAGGATCTGCTCGGCACAAACCCATAAAGAGAGTTGGTCAGAAGGATCTGCTTGGCACAAACCCTCGAGAAGAGCTGGTCGGAAGGATCCACTCGGCAAAGTCATAGGAGCTCCATCATCGGCTCGAATCAACCGACCTTCAGCAAATTAGCTCGAAAAAGCCATATGATCTCCCTCATCGGCTCGGATCATCGATCCTCATTGTAACCGACTCGCTAAAGCCATTGGAGCCCCATCATTGGCTCGGATCAACCGACCTTCCACAAATCGGCTAGGAAAAGCCATGTGGTCTTCCTAATTGGCTCGAATCAGTTGACCCTAGTTGAAACTAGCTCGGTAAGGCCAGTCAAGCCCCTTTGTCGGCTTGGATTAGCAAAGGTTCTTTGAATCCAGCTTAAAAAAATATATATATATATATATATATATATATATAAATAAATACACACATAGGGAGGGTGAGATAGGGCAACTTTCGAAGTTTCAGAGATTTGAAACTAAGGGGGGACAACTAATATACCCCAAACATATCAGCCTCAAAGGAACATCATCCGTCATAAAGGAGCATTAAAGCACAACCACAATAAGGGCCCTCATCACTCCAGGGATTTTACTCAGACCGAGCGATTGTTGTCAACTCCATAAAAGCCAGAGCGATTCACGTCCGCACCATAATTCGCCAATAAAGGGCATCACACCCTTGGGTCAACTCCGGTCACTATAAATGGAGACTCATAGAAGAGGCCAAGGTAAGTCATTCTGAACCCACTCTTACTGTTACATTCAACCTCTTTGAAGCATTCCCCTTACTTAGGCATCGGAATAATCCCCCGGAGTACATTTCGGGTCCTCCAAACCAATTTTGTTTTCAGTCTTTTCAGGTCAACGGAAGTTGGAGAGCAGCTTCGTAGGTCATCGTCATTTTTATCCCGTAACAAAAATAAAAAGAAAGACTTATGTCTAGCTAGAGTTGTACAATTGGACAGTTTGAATAAGAAAAGCCAACAAAGATCCAAAAAGCATGCAGTGCGCGGACCACCATTCATATTCATACTGCAGTGACTTACAAGTAATAGAATTTTGCTCGGACGGGCGAGGCCGCCTCCATCACAAATAAATGTTCCAGTTGTACAATGGATAGTTTGAATAAGAAAATTAAACAAAGATCCAAAAAGCAGGCAGTGCGCGGACCACCTTTCATATTCATAATGTAGTGACTTCCAAGTTATAGAATTTTCCTTGGACGTGCGAGGCCAACGCCTCCATCACGAATAAATGTTCCAGTTGCTTGAAAGTGGGAGCAACCCGTGGAAACAGAGTCTTCTCCTGTCAATCCAATAACATATGGGCTGGAGGATTTATAACATTTAAAGTCCATTCATTGTCTTTCCCCTTTTCCATTAATTTTCTTTGGTGGTTACTAAAATATGGCTCTCCCTCTCCCAATAAATAGTCAAGCTGATAGTGTCATTTTAGCACATCAATGTGTTATTAGTCAATAATGATATGTAAAAGACTTTGTTAGATGAAAATTATTATTTTTTATTTATTTTATTTTTTTATTTTTTAGATTACACGCCGGATATCCACGTGTCTGTTTTACAGTCCACGTAACTAATCCTGCACCCCTTGAAGTTGATCCCACAACTCCAAAGTGAGGGTAAATTATTTTTATTCTATGTATGGAAACGCGTATCTGTAGACTCGCTTTTAAATTATATAGATTTTAATATATATATATATATATATATATATATATATATATATATATAACCACTCAGGGTGAAAGAAATTCAAGAAGATACTTCCTTAAGGTGGGGGGATAACACGAGAAAATATTTTATAGGTGATACGTTGTCGAATAAAATGAGAAGTCTAATTCGTATGGATAAAATGAGTATTCCAAATCTTCATTTTAATTGTCATAATTTGGTTCTCCTATGTTTTCTCTTGGGTTTTGTCTTACAGGTAATTGACATCAGTTTGCAAGTAATTGATTTTGTTGGTATTTGTTTGTTTTGAATTCATATGGGCTTCTTTAGTTTGTTTTAGTTGAATAATGGTACGAGATTTGATAGACTTGTCTTAATTTTGATGTTTAGGCTGGTTTTGATGGTTTATTTGTAAATCTCTTGTGTCATGTTTGTAACCACGGTTTTCTTTCGTCAGAAATGAAGGTTATCAATAAATTTGGGGTTTTTTTTTTTCAACAAAAAATATTATGTATGTTAATATCATTTTTCGTTCATTAGTTCAACTTGTTAGATATATTGTTCAAACTCACCTGTTCTGTTAGCTTCACAATCACCGTTTTGAATTTTAAAATCATGATCACGGAAACAAACCCCACGCAAACATAGATAAAAAAATGAATTAAAGTTTACAATTAACTAGTTTTACATAAAAGGATAAAATATAAAATGTTAAATGAGATACCTTACAAAATAAAACAAACTTAAACCCAACTTTTAAACCAAAAAATATTTAATTTTTTGGACAAAGTTGGTGGTGGGGGGGGGGGGGGGTTCTTGAACATGAAATTAAAATGTTTGGGGCATTCATTAATGTAAAAAATTGTTAAAACAAAAATTAGATATGAAAACTAGAAATCAAGAACAGAAACTAAAAAACTAAAAGCTGGTAACTTGTTTGACTAATATTTTTAAAATTAAAACAAATTTAAAAATTTTGATTAAACAAATGTTCCTTTTGTCTTTGAATCGAATAATAATTAAAAAAATGCAATGAAAATCATAAAAGAACAAAATAATACAATTTAAAATACTGTAGAAAAATTAAAAAGATCATTATAATTTTGTTATTCAATTATTATTTTTTGAAATTCGCTTTACAAGAATAATTTTATTGTACATGACAACTGAAAATAGTAAAATATTTTGTAAATGTTCATTAATTTATATATATTTTGATAAAATTGCACATTTTTATTTTAGTTATATTTTAAACTCATATAATCATTTATTGTTGACTTAATAGGTCATACTCAATTTTGATTATAACAAATACTCAGGTATTTAATATCTATCAAGTTTGTGTGCAAATTTATATTAACCAGATCATTTGATGGCATATGAAGACTTGAAGAATAAAAATCCTGAAGATTCATTCATTGTAATTTATATTTAGTTCATTTCGGGTCTGTAATAGTAATATAGGAAAGATCTGTAATAATGAATGTATATCATGCATATAGGAACTAATAAGCTCAAAGGCCTTATAACGATCATAGGTCCCTACACATTACTTGAAAATCGAGAGACCTTAGATTCGATTGACCAACGCCAGGTTTTTTAGGTTAAGTTAAAATGTCTAAAACCTTAGAAAAGACCCTAGGTCCTTGCACTTACACGAAAAATAGTTCCCAAGATCACATATAATATCAGGGGAATTAACTAAATTAAATCATGACTTAAAGGGCCAAATCATAAGGGTTTCGCGCGACCGAACTAGGCAAGTTAAATTGGCTCAGGCAACCGAACCATTGAAAGGTCAAACAATTGACCAGACTTCGGGTGACCGAACCGAAAAGGGCACCACTGTCCTCGGTCAATCGAACGCTTATTCTTACTTTTTTCACCAACTCGGCAGCCCGAACTCTCACATTCAAAACTACCTCGGGCTACCAAATGTTCAAGTTCGGTAAACCGAACTTGATACCGGGTGACCGAACCGCGGTTTTTTGGAAAATCGCCTCGACTCAGCAAACCGTCTTTTTATTCAGGCACCCAAACATTGAAAAGTTTCTTTTTTTTTGTATCTTTTCGAGCGACCGAACCAAGGGTTAGGCGCCTGAAACTCTCAGGTTGTTCAATTTTTTACCACAATTAAGAGGGGTAAAACATGGTTAATTTTCCTAAACATTTATAAAAAAAATTTAATAATACCCTATGTGTCCCCAATGGTTATAAAATTGGGCATGTCTATATATAGGGGTTCATTTGCTCTAATTAGGATGTAATTAGCACATTGATTAAGGAAAAATTCCTTTCAAATTTCTTAAGCCCTATTTCTTTATACAAACCCTATACACACATATACTACTATTCTTTTAAGAAATCAAGCCTTTAAGTGTTTATTAATTGTTCTAGTGTGCTAAAAACCCTCTTTGATTTATTGCATATTTGATTTTCAGATTGAGGGGTTTAGCTAGGTTTTTCCACTGATTTTATTTAATAAATCTGTGTGTGGGAAAACCTTGTAGTTAAGTGAGTCTTTGCATTATTATTGCAAGACTCATTGTGTTTGTATTTTTATGTGTGCAAAAATATTTTTGCAAGCCTATTTTTGAATATCCCTTTGTGCTTTGATATTGAGAAAATATTTTTGAGATATTCATATTACTCTTGGTACAAATTTTGAAACCCAAAAATTGTGATTAAGATTTTTTTCTAAACATAGTTTCAAAGATATGCTTGTAGACACACTTTTGTGCTTAAATTTGAGATAATCTTTACTTTGAGTGTTGATTGCACATATACATTGTAAGAACCAGCCTATTTTACCATATATATTTTTTTCTTTCACATGAAAACATAACATCATTCATAATTACCTTGTTTCCTTGTTATACTGATATAAACATGGTCCACCCACACCTGTGGGTACTGGGAACATACTTGTCAAACAACCTTGACACCTAAGCAGCAAGAAGCGTAATTTACATACAACCAACCAATCGATCAAAATACCAGAGTTCTATTAAATCAGCTAATTATATATATACAATCATCCACCAAAAGATTGAAATGTATCCTAGGGCCAATTCCCAAAGTAAATCTAACCCTTGCACAACAACTCACCCTTCTGACAGGGTAGCATAGTCCAACTCTACCGTCGTGGAGCTCAATCTGCTCCTCTACTCGGATTTCCTAAAATATTTTAATGTTGGGGTGAGACACCTCTCATTAAGGGAAATAAACTAGTATCAGTGTGTGGTAACATGATTATTTTCATATTGTATATATAAATAATACATAAAACATAACTGGAAAAGTCTGACTGTACTAAACTGAGTAAAACATGATTTGTCAATTCATAATATAACATACTGCATACTATACATGGAAAACATCTTTTATAATTGTACTATACTGAAATAAAACCCAAGATGGATAGTTAGTTGATGTCATGTCTTACCCTCACATGGCTGGGTTGTGCGGCCTGAAGGCGGGACCTAGCAATGGTTGGTCTACCATACAAGATCAAACATAAGTCTATAAGTATGATGGGCTTGCCTCGCCTGGTCCCGGACTGCCAGGGAAACATCACCACTCTTTCTGAGGCTACATTGACTGCCATCTCCCACACTAATGGTCGTGTGGTAGCACTATCATAATTCTGAACATATACTTACGGTATCGTGCTCCTGAAAACTTAACTAAACCATACCATATGAGTTCTGATATCATATAATACGATTTGTATACTAAACATAACTGTTTCATATTTCATAATAATATCTAACATGATAATATTTCATGAATTCGGTCATAACATACATGAATATGGCATCTGCACCAACATGAATCACGACATCTGCGCCGGTATAACATAGCATGTAATCTCGACATCTACGTCGGCAAATCGTAATATACTAAACATAAATTTCTTGCACTCTTTACATAACTGTAATGACCTGCTTATCTTATCATCTATTAAAACATAATTAATAACAAAGTCAACCCAAACCTGTGGGTAACGGGGACACACCTGACATTCACAGCGGAAACCTAAACAACAGTAAATATAAATCACATTCTCAAACCATAAAATACATAATACGAGAGGCAACTATAATCCCCAAACATTGTGTTTATATGCAATCTTCCAAAAATACCAAAATAACTCCAGGATCCCATATCACAATCTCCTGATCCTAGTTCAAACTAACCCTCCTAGCGGGCTAGTACAACTGACTCAACGACGGCCACGATTCGCCGGTCGTTCTGGGTTTCCTGAAAATTATTTAAGTTCGGGGGTGGGACACTTCTCAGTAAGGGAAAATAAACTAAATACAGTTGTGTGGAAATATGAATATTAAATGCTATAATAAATATACAACACATTTAATATGTTGGTAAACATTCGTCATATCTTAATGGAATAATCACATACTTTCATAATTACTAATAATTCATACTAATTATGAAATGTCTGATATAACTGATAATACTGAAAATTCACCCAGGATGAATAGCTAACTGATGTCATGTACTACCCCCCCTCCCATTATGGGTTGTGCAGCCCGAAGGCGGGACCCGACAATGGTTAGCCGACCACTGCCGAGTCAAAAATGTCTGTAAGTATGATGGGTCCGCCGGACCCTGGTCTGGACTGTTAGGTGGACGTCTACAACTCTACACTGAAAGTCACATTGACTATCCATCTCCCACCCCCTTGTGGTGTGGTTAGCATAAGTCTGAATATAATATCTGATCTGTATAGCAACAGTATCGTGCCCCTATAACTGCACTGAACTATCATCCGGGTTCTGATAATACATAATACATGATAATGTATAGTTTAACGTAAATAAATCATAGCATGTTTTGTAATAGCGTAAAAACATACAGCCTTACACCGGTTACTTTCATATTTGTGGCCTTGCGCCAATATTATACATATGGCCTTGCGCCGAAATCATATATCATACATAGCCTTGCGCCAAACATTTCATAAATATCATTCTGAATAAATAATTCATTTATCATGTATTTTGAAATCATAATGTACTGCATTATCTCATAATCTGTAAAAACATGCTTTATTCATAAAATTTCCATAACATAATACTTTTCAGGTAAAATAATATTCATGCCACACAATACTGAATAAACCGTACATTCCATTCTAAAAATCAGATTTCCTGACATATCATACTAATATATATACATTTCAATATAATAGCAGTATTTTCCAAAACATGCATTATTACCAATCTCTTCATATATATTATACTTGCTTCCTGAAAATAAATTTTCTGATAAATAATAATAATATATTTTGCATAGAAAATAACTGCTTTACTTTATTCTCTTACCTGACACTGAGAAGAAACCCCCTAAAAATCCACTCGTCTTGCACCCGTAGGGTTCCTAGTTCAACATCCTGAATTTAACAATTCTCATAACTAAACTTTAGTATTTTTCCATGAATAACATTTCCTATAACTATGGAAAGACCAAATTTTTGTATAAAAAGTCTTACCTCAACTTAGGGATGAATTTCAACTCAATCCCACCAACGATCCGCTCTAACAGATTTGGAGAGAACTTCCCCAGGAGTGTTGTGGTGGCCTCAGATCGTCAATCTGGTGAACGACAAAACTGAAATTGAAGAGAGAGGAGAGAGAAACCGTAGGGAGAAGAAAGATTTCTGTCGATTTTTCTACGTAAAAATCTAAGTTTTAGGCTATTTATACTATGGGATTCATCGATGAGCCACGTCACCTCGTCGACGAGGTCAAGAGGCAATTTATCAACGAACTCTCCCCTTCGTTGATGAAATTTAAAGTCACCCAAAACATCCTCTCGATATCTTCTCGTAGATGAGACACACCTTCATCGATGAGCCCAGTATGCAATGTCGTCAACGAAGCCTGCTGTGCCCCCTTTTCTTTTCTATTTCCATTTTTCCACTCTCTTAATTATTATTTAAATACCATTATTCTTCGGGTCATTACAATAACATTCATGAAATCATAGTTTTTGCACTGTTTTATAATTTCCTTGAAAACTAGAAATATATGTTTATTATGAAATAACATAATATTCCATAAGCATAATTTTCATGGTAAATAATACTCATTCCAAACAAGATGGATAACATTCTGGTGTACAATTTATTCTAAAATCATATTTCCTAATAAAACATATTTAAATCATATCCATGTTCACAACAGTATTTCCCAAACATAATCTTACAATATACATATTTTCCTGAAATCAATTGCTATAAAATAATGAATAATTTTATGAAAAAATTGAATTAGTTTATCCTCATACTTGGCTTACTGAGATGCCCACTCAGTTCAATCCTGAACCCATGGCATTTTCAGCACAAAATCTATAATTTCCATTTTCCCAAAATATTCAATAGAATTCCAACATAATTTTCATAAAACATTTCCTAGGCTCTTAATAACCTAAATAAATTTTTAAACTCAAATAATAATCAAATTACCTTGGTTTTCCTAAACTATGCTCGTAGGGTCCTGAAATTACACCTGCGGCATTTACATGAGCCCTGAACTCAATGACCCTAATTCAACCTCAGAATGACTAATATTTAACATTTCTAAATTTATAATAATTAAAAAATAATTAGCCCCTAAATGACTCCCTTAGCCTAATTTTAGGGTTATGCCTACAACGACCTCACGAGAAATCCGCTCCACTAGACTTGTGGAGAATCATCTTTCATAGTGGTATCCGATCGTCAATTGAGCTTTGGATATATATATATATATATATATATATATATATATATATATATATAATAGTATTAATATCAATATCATTATTATTATTATAATATTAAAGTAATAATAATGTATTCATTTAATTATTATTTATTTTAATTAATATAATTTATTATTTAATTATTTAATTTAATTTTATTATTATTATTATTTTTAGGATCCCCTACATACTCCTGTAATAATTATTTTTGGGACGTTACATACATCATTAAGCTTATTATTCATATATTATTGGAGCGCTTTGATTATTACTCGTGCAAATCTACTTAATTGAGAAGCATAATATTTGTACGTAAATTGTATTGTGATTCTATTGTATTCCAGGTGTGGCCTGAGGGGGCGGTAATCCAGTCTGGAAGGATTGGTTGTAAAGGTTGAGCTCACCCCTTACTAATTGACGTGGTTGTATTTAGGTTCCGCTCCACCCATTAAGTGACCAATAGTGATAATCCTCGGACTTGTAAGCTGAGGCAGGGATGTAGGCAGTATTGGCCGAACCCCGATAACATTTCTTGTGCCTACTTTTAATATCCGTACTTTAAATTTAAGCACTTGAATGTTTGCATTTAATTGTTTAAATATTTGATTGAGATTGCATAGAAAGACCCTAGATTGTAAAATACTGCTAACATCTAGTTTAACTTAGGAATAAATTTAAAATTCTAATTCACCCCCCTTCTTAAAAATACACCAAAGTCAACTTTTATTTTAATTTAATTAAATTGAATGCATAAAGTGAATGATTAAATTTGAAAAAAAAATTGGGTGCTAATATATTCTGATAATAGATTGCGATAATAACTGAAAATATGATTTATAGTTTTTCTTGCAAACAACTAAGAACTAAAAACATAATAAACAAATAACTAAAAATGCAAACATTTTTTGGTATTTTTTATTTTTAAATTTTTTAGTATCCAAGTCAAAATAACTCAAATATTTTTTTATTTATTTTTCTAATTTTTAAAATATTTTTCCTGATTTGTTTTTCTTTTTCTTTAATTTTTCATATTTTTAAAATTAAAAAATAGTTAAAAATCAAACTAAAAAATAAATAAATAAACCAATGGTTCAAAAATAAGACCGGTTCAACCGGTCTAAACCAAGTCTAACCCGGCTGAGACAAGTGGGCCACGTGTCCACCCACAGTGGTGACATGTGATTCACTTTATTATTATTTTTGTAATTCATTGTAGAAGAGTGACATCACCATGACGTTACTTGCCAAATGTTTATTTATTTATTTTTTTTGAATTTTTTGTAATAAGGTGAAATCAACATTACGTCATCACTTATATAGAGAAGGGAATAAAGTGGCAGATGCTTTGGCTTGACAAGGTGTCATGGAGAGGAATAGTTTGTTTAAAAAATAGTAACCAACTTCTTAGAGTTATCAAATATTTGTATAGATTGGATAAGGTGGGTACGACTTATATGGGGTATGTTTATTTGGTTTCCTTTTGATATTGATTTAGGTTTGTTTTCTTTTTTTGTTTGGTTTGATGCATGTGATGTTTTATTGGTTATTATGTAAGCCCCAAATGTCATTTTTTTTCCATGGTATTCCTCCGCCATAAGTGAGGGTTATTAATAAACTTGGGATGGGGCCACTATGTGGTGGCTTTCGTCTTTTTCCAAAAAAAAGAAAAAAAAAGGTGAAATCAGCATGACGTCATCTATCATGTGGCAGTTTCTGACAAGCTCTATATCTTTGAGATGGATTTCTGACATGGTAGCAATCTAGCCGTTCAGAGAAAATACAAATTGGACAGCCAGGATTGCACCACATCACTCTCGAAAGCACAGGCATGGTATATGTCATGTGTCACTGTACGGACGATGAGACATGTCCCACTAACTCCCATATATAAATCCAATTTTCTTTTCTCCTCTTTTCTTTTCTTCCGTTTCCTTTTTCTCTCTCCTTTCTTCTCTTTTCCCTCTCTGCTCTCTTCTCCTCACGCAGTTCTCTCTCTCTCTCTCTCTCTCTCTCTCTCTCTCTCTTCTCAATTTATTTTCTTCTTCTTCTTTCTTTTTTCTCTTCTCGCAAATCCCTCTCTCTTTTCTCTATTTCTTTTTTTTTCTTCTTTCTTTCTTCTATTCTCGTAGATCCCTCTCTCTGATCTTAACCTTTGCTCACAGTTCTCTCTCTCTCTCTCTCTCTCTCTCTCTCTCTCTCTCTCTCTCTCTCTTTATGCTTGTAGATCTCTATCACTCTCTTTCTTTTTCTTTTCTTTTTTATCATATATTGTTTTTCCTTCCTTTTCTTTTATTCTATTTGAATCTCACTCTGTTTTTTTTTTTTTTTTTTTTTTGCTTTTTTGCAAATTTGAACCATGAATGGAAACGTGAGCAAAGAACTTCAATTTCTTTGCTTTCAGATCCAAAATCGGATGGAACTCTTGGAAGATGAGTTCTCTATTCTTTTTTTTTTTCATCTTTTGGTTTTGTTTAAATTTTATCAAGAAATTCAACCATATTTTCTTGTTAAACAAACGACCAATAGATTAGATTTTTGAGCTTGAATTGATTTGTTTCAATTAATTGGGTCAGATAGATTGTGGTTTGGGCATTGGGCCTGGACTTGATTTGAGTATTGAGCTTAGGAAAAACTAATAGGGAAGGATCCAATTCATTTTGGGATACCAGGCTTAAGAAAAATAAATTGGGTTGGGCCCATTTTAGTTTAAGATACTGGGCTAAGTATTGGGTCAGTAGTCAATGGACCCAAATTGGACCTAGGCTTTCGGGTTTATGGATCAAAGATTGATGGGTCAGATCCAGGTCATGGATTGAACTTGGGTCAATGGGTTTGATCCAATCCAATGGTTCGGATCTAGATTAATGGGTCGGATCCAGTCTAATGGCTCAGATCTAGATTAAAGATTCAGGCCAGTCGGGTTAAATTATACACATTAGCTCCTAACCAAAGCGTTAAACCCAAAATTTAAAATTGACTCTTTTTGCCAAAAATTAACAAAGAAATTGGTACTTACCTCTGAGTTGTTCCAATCCTTCTGCTTGACTTCTCTTTGAAGTCTTCTGAATTCCTTACTTCAGAACCCTTCACTCTGCAACTAGGAAATCCCTGAATTCCTTTGATTCCAAATTCTAATTATGAAACTTCAAACCTTCTGAATTCCTTCTACTACAGTCTGTTCCGTAACTCTTCAATTCTCAAACAACTCTCTCAAATTTTGAATTCACTCTAGATTGCAATCAAAACTCTCTAATTTTTCTCTCGCAATTTCCTAAATGCTCTATGCAGTTGTCTGTTTCTATGACTATGCGTGTCATTCTCACTTTCAGAAGCCTTTATTTATAGGCCTTAGGATTCAATCAGTTTAATGCTGATTTAATCAATCAATACTAAACTTCATCAATTACCATTAACTATAATTTTGCATATTTTTCACACATATTTAATTTATTTTTTTCTTTCTTCGCAGGTTTAAATTGAACGATGAAGGTTGTTGGCCCATTTCTTTATTTTTTTTCTTTTCCTTTTCTAATTTTTTATTTTCATTTTCAATGTAAGATTTTATTTCCCTGTATTTCATTTTTCCTCTATAAAACTTTTATAATTTGTTATATTGACCCCAAACAAATAAATGATTATTACAAAGCTATAATGAATACCAATTATCAATTATTAATCACTCATGCATTATTGCCTCTTATCCTACCTAACTTCTTATGATTCTTCAATGTTAACAAATACCTAAATATTTTTCAAAAAAGGTTTGTGTGCATTTTTTTTCATAAGCATTTTGTAGCAAGTCTTTTTAGAAAATATTAGGTCGATCTGGCATATGATTTAACATAATGATTAGTACACACTAGTGATACCAGACCAATATAATTTTACCATATATATATATATATATATATATATATTCATCCAATTTTTTCCTAAAAGCTTCAAAAAGTAGAGTTCAACCAGGAATTAAAGAACCATAACAAGGTAGGCAGGATAAGAGGGCAATATTCAAATATTCATCAATTAATAGAGCCGCCCACAAACCTTATCCTACCTAGATTATTACGGTTTTTTAATTCACCTTGCACTCTGCATTCTGAAGCTTCTAGAAATAAATTGGAAGAGTAAATATATATTTCAATGTAATTATGAGTGAGTGCAAGTTTTAGGAGTGAGTAAATATAAGTTTCAAAGCAATTATGAGTGGCAATGGGTGACTATATATATAGGCTTTTGAAGGTGAAAGCTTTATATATCAGATTTTTTTTTTTCAATTGTTTTATATACTATTCTCCATTTTTTTAGAGCACAAGACTTTTACTATTTTAGATATTTTGAAATTATTTTTTTAAAAAATTGAATTATAAAATAACCTTGAATTTTTGATCATGGTCAAGATTTCGGGCTTAAATTTGAGTTTTTGTGAATTTGAATAAAAACATAAGAAAAACTTATATTGAATTTCTTATAAATCCACTCAAATTCAAATCTAAATCCTAGAATCGATACTACCAAGTACTATCTAAATATTTTTAAGATAAAAAATGTGTATTTTTTCACAAGTATCTTATAGCAAGTCTCCTTAAAAATAGTTCATCTGGCATACTATTTAACATATTGATTATTACGTCTGTAACACCCAGACCAATAGCAAGTATGTATATACTTTAACCGAATTAAGTATTCATAATTTTTTTTCTTTAACAACATGATAAAGTCATTCTTGGTGTACTAGATATATCTAATATATTTTTTAATTTTATTTTAATGGAGATCCACGCATTTCAATGTTTGTAAGTTAAAATGACAATATAGTAAATAGAAGGATAGTAATATTAGAATAATATATTTTTATACATAAGAACATCATAATAAATTTAATGTAAGTATAAAATGAAATATATTTATCTTCTGTCCGGAGCGATATTAGATTTGAATTTATATGAGCTTGACAAAAGTATAATAGAAATTGAATTAAATTTTGTTTGAATTCACCTAAATTCAAATTTAATACTCGAAATTCATACTTTTCAAACGTTATGTTATCAAAAATTAAATGGATTAAACATTATATTTTATTTTTACCACAATTTCTTTTGAACTTAGTTATCATTTTATTTTAATTTTAATTTACAAACTAAGCATGCCACAATTAAATAATTTATTTACAAATAGTAGTCAACTTCCTAAAGTTATCAATAGTTTGTATAAACTGGAGAAGATAGGTACGACTTATAAGAAGTATGTTTAGCTAATTTTTTGTTTGTTTTGTTGTGCCGGGGGGGTGTTTTATTGGTTTGTAGGTCCTTGTTTTGTTTTGTTTGGACTTGTAGCCATGTTTTGGTTGGATGTTGGTATTGTTTTTGGGAGGCATTTCTCATTGCTTGTCTTATAACGACGATATTCTTCTACCAAAAATGATGGTATATCAATAAATAAATGGAGCTGCCGTCATTCTTTGAAAAAAAAAATGCCAGAATTAAATAATAATAATAATAATAATAATAATAATAATAACCGGATCTAAAGCAGCTTTTGCCTTTTGGACCGAAAAATAAATTAAAAATTATTTTTGAACAAAAAAACACGGTGAGGTCCGAGTGCCGTAACCAAATGTGGGAGTTGTAGGATAGGGTGACTTGTGCCTAGGTGCCCATGGATGATGTAATCATTGCAAAGGTACAGAATTTATTAACAAAGAAAGGGAATTTTTTCCCGGATTATCTTCTTTTTTTTTTTAAATATATTAAATAATACCTCTTTCTGGGAAATATTTCCCAGAATGACTCTGATGTAATCTCGCTACTCCAAATAGCGAGATTTGCCACGGGTTGACATTAAACAAATCTTGCTACTTGGAGTAGTGAGATTTTGCTACCACGTGTCTCTGCGAGAATAGGGTCTCGCCTTTAAATATCGCTACTTGGAGTAGCGAGATTTTCTTAAATATCGCTACTTGGAGTAGCGAGATTTTCTTAAATATCGCTACTTGGAGTAGTGAGATTTGTTTAATTTACAATTTGTAATTTAGTTAAAAATGTAATATATAATACTCATACACTATAAATATACAGTAATTATATTTAATTCAATAGGAAAATATTTATATATTTTATTATTGAGTAAGAAATATTTAAATGTTATGTTCCATTTTATTGCCGCTATCTGTAGCACAAAGAGAGTCAATGATCTATCAATTTATCATACTGTTTTTTTGATCGAAAAGTAAATATATTGATCAAAATGAGGATTTACTTGGAACACTGGGCAGATATAGGGGGGAAATGAGTCCCATCAAAATTACAAGCAATAAAGTCAACATTGAGGATTTTAAGAGAGCCTGAGCAATCTAGGGGCCTTTTGGCCTAGTACTGTGTATATATGTTTCAAAATGGTCACAATCAATTCCATCGGGGATATGAATTTTCCTTCAAACCTTTTCCTATTTCTGGCATTTCATTTGAGATAAACAGTAGAGGCCAGACCAACTCTCTTACCAACCAAAAGGAACAATACATGTCTCCTTCAAACCCAATAAGTCTATCACAAGTAGGTAGTTTCCTTATAATTCCCAGCCAAAGAGTGAAAGCATGTATAGAGGTACTTCCACTCTTCCAAACCACCATGGACCAAGGAACCGTAGTTCCTTTAGTTATCCAGAAGTTATAGCAAATGGAAGAGCTAGAATGATTGAAGTCCCATTCCTCAAAAAGCTGAAGCACTGCATCCAGGTGGTTGGCACATCTTGACATAATCTGGTTCTTAATTCCAATGAGCATTTTGTATAGTGGGGATTCATCATTTTTTATCCTGGACTCCCACAGACTTGAACCTTTCAGGTAGATTTGATTGACCCATTTGGACTAGAGAGAGTCTTTTTTAGAGTGGATATTCCAGAGTGTTTTTGTGAGCAAGGAAAGATTCCAGGCTTTCAGATCCAGCACACCCAGACCACCTATCATTTCATAGTCCCTCTCCTTTCCCATCTATCATTTCACAGTCCCTCTCCTTTCATTTAGTAGTAGTTGCAGGTCACCATCTGAGGGATTGTCATGCAGTTTTTGTTGTGAGCTCGATCACATCATTCACAGCCTTCTCTGCTCTAGCCGAAATATGGGAGAAATAGGATGCATTAAGAGCCTTTGGAGGTTTTTTCAGGCCCTGAAGTCTCCTCGCCAATTTGAATTGCTCAAAGCCCTGGACCTGCGTATCTCAACCTTGTTTGATAATGTCGAGAAAATTATGGTTTAGAGTCCACATGTTGAAAATTTTTAAAGATCGTCTTCCCAGACACCCCTCTTCAAACAGGGAAATGAGGCATACCGAGTGATTAGAGAGAATCCCAGGGAAAAGGAATTCAACCTTAGCCCTCAGATCCTCCAGAATCCATCTTTGATTAGCAATCACCCTAGCCAATTTGCTCCAAACCATACCATTTGTCCAAGTAAGGAAACACCCTGATGATCTCAGATCAGATATACTAGAGTTGAAGAAGCAATCACCCATATCTCTAGTATCATAATCAGAGACAGGCCGACCATTCTCCTTCTTAGCAACTGAAAGGACACAGTTGAAACCCCCCCAGTAGAAGCCAATAGCTTATAAATACTAAATTTATAAGTTGCCTAGGATTGAAATCATGTGATCTGTGACATTTATTTTGAATTTTGACCGTCACCTTCAAATCTTAACATTTTCATCATTACTCCTCCAATGACTTCAACAATTATACTTATCGAGTCTTCTGCTCATTTTAAAACTTATTGTTCTTGATGTTAGGAATTAACATGAAATTCCCCAAGTGCCAGCGAGGAAGAAAGTATCAAGGGCTGCAGCACAGAAGAAGTCGTTAACTATTACAGAGATATCTGATGGGGAAGATGAAAACAATGATTTCAACGATGAAGATTTTAAGGTGGAGGTGGTAGCTGCTGGCCTAGAAGTGGGAAAGAATGGGGGTAGAAGAAAACAAGCAACAACAAATGCCAAATCGGCAGCGACAACAGCATGAAAGAAGAGAGGACAAGATAATAAGCAGCAGCCTCAGCTAGTAAGCCAGAAGCTGCTGACGGACATTTTGAAGCCTGCAGAGAATCTATGGATTTCACCAAAGAAGAAGAGTAGTTCAGTGTTCGGCAGGGTAGATGGTAATGAAGAGAAGGCAGCGAGTAGCTGAGAGAAGTTAAATTCTGATTCTGCTTCTCCTTCATACGACAATCCCCCCTTGGATTGTCTTTACATTTCCGACTGTTAAAACCCTTTCACCAAATGAATGCTACAAAATTTAGAGATTTGTAAATTATTTCCTTCTTCTATGTTATTAACATGTTCTAGCATATAGAGTTGGGACAACACTGTCCTGCATTTAATGTTTTTTAACTTTGATTTCTTCATCATATATGCATCCTTTATCGATAGGAGTTGATAGAACTTCCTCCTTTACAGATCGCAGGTTATTATTTCTGTCTAGCTTATGTTTAACTTTCTACATTTTAGATTGTCATTACATTTCTGATTTTATGATTAGTTCTATTGTGCCTTTGCTTGCATTTGGTTTGTGCATTCAATAATTCCAAAGTATTCCAATGTTTGCCCTCGTTTAGTTTGAATTCCATTATCGAGAATAAAGATTTTTCATTGAAGCTGTTCATTCATATCTACATTCACAACTTGGTAATAATTAACAAGAATTATGAAGTGACAAAAAATCTTCAATTATATTTTAAAAAATAAGACATACCCTCCTTTCCATATCAATCTTATTATGAACAAAAGATTAATGCTCCATGCCAAAGAATCTATTAGCAATATGTTTGTGATCAAAACATTAAAATTCTTATGTTCAAGAAAATTTTGTATCTTGAGTAACACAATTCTGAAGCATCCGAAAGTGGAAGGAGACAATGATGCCACGAACCAAATGTTGTAGAAATACAAATGGCTCGGTATGCACTTTTTAGGATTTTATTTTTTTTGGGTAGTTCTAAAGATAAATCATCATATCATACAGCTTTTTTATTGAGTATACATTTCCACCCTATTCAAGTTGAATTGCACCTAATTGAATCCTTTGCTTTTTCCTCAGGGCCCATTTGGTGTTACTTTCAATATTGTGAAAATAAAAGTAGAAATAAAACCTAAAAAGCATAAATAGAGAGACTAAATTATATTTCACAACGTTACATTCACAATATTCGTATACATTCAACCTATCAAAACACTATACTAATTTCGGCAGAGTCCTATTTACAAATTAAGCATATCCATCCACGCACCTGTGCAAAGAAAATATTCTTCAAATACAATTGATACCGGTTTGTTCACAACATTACATTTACGAGATTCGTATACATTCAACCTATCAAAATACTATTCTAATTTCGGCAGAATCCTGTTTACAAATTGAGTATATCCATCCACGCACCTGTGCAAAGAAAACATTTTTCAAATACAATTGATACCAGTATGTTCACAACGTTACATTCATGAGATTCGTATACATTCAACCTATCAAAATATTATACTAATTTCGGCAGAGTCCTGTTTACAAATTGAGCATATCCATCCACGCACCTGTGCAAAGAAAACATTATTCAAATACAATTGATATCAGTATGTTCACAATGTTACATTCACGAGATTCGTATACATACAATTTCAAGAGGCTTAAAGCTATCTATCACTCCTATCCTTTTAAGGGCTTTTTATTAGTCCGAGATTATCACTCCTGTCCATTGTCATATTTGCATCATGCTTGCATCTCGAATTTATTTGAGTATCTCACATTATAATACAAAATCATGCATTTTGATTTCAATTTCTAGAAAAAGAAAATATGACCTAAGGATTATTCCTTGAATATGTTTGGGTGCTCATAACATGTAATACATTTCAAGAACTTTCACTCGTTATAAGATGTGTATTTGTTCATCTAAGTTGTAACTTGAGATAGTGATGGTGTTGACGAATGGAGTAGGGGAAAATTTCAAACTTTTGTGTTGTGGATTTTAGGATCTAACCATAGAATGGGGAAGAAAGGACTTTAGAATAGGAGATTAGCTATTTCATATAATGTAGTCTATAATTAATGGAGCTCTTGAAAGTTGTTATATATATATATACCAATTGGTTAACAATAACAAAATACTGCCATATTATATTAACATATTTTATTGTTCCAATTGATGAGATGTCTTAATTTTAACTCATTTAATGCATTGTCTATGAGCTATACACATATTAATGTTGGATTTTTGTTTTTTTATTTTTATTTTTTTTGTTTTTGTATTGTCACATGATGCTCTTACATTTTATTAGGGCAAATTTAGACCAACGAGTAAATTTTTCTTATCAGATCAAATTATATACATAAACTTAAATTAACCGAGCATAAGATGCAAACACTTTCTAAATTTAAATTGAAGCAAATTAAGCTTCACAATTCAATGTGTCAATAGCAACAAATTAATATTAAATGACTGAATTTGTTCCGATGCTTTGCACACTAAACAATAAAAATGAGAAGAATGATTTTTTTATTTAAGATTTAAATCTTAGAAACTTCAACATGATACATTAATAATGAAATCTACATATTAAACACTTTTTAAATTTAAATTAAAGCAAATTACGCTTTGATAATATTAAAGGACCAAACTTTGTTCCAATGCATTATGCACTAAATTAGGGATAAGATTGACGTAAATTGCAAAACCCAAAAAATGGTAAATGGAAATTCAAAACAGATTTAGTGAGTGGAGGAAACTTCAACAAATTCTAGGGCAGACAATCGTCATTCGAGAATGACGAAAAAGGATTAAGAATATTACATTTTATTCAAACACAATAGAAATATAAATCCAAAACTTATCCAAATCTAATTCTCAAATATTCTTAATTTACCAATAGGAAAGATGAAAAACAAGAAATTCAATGCATTTTAAAATGGAAACAACATTCCCAAAAAAAAAAAAAAAATATTAAACAACAGTTTGAATGGAAAAAATTACATTTTCTCGGCAAAAAATCAAATTCAAATACCAAAAAAAAGAAATACCAACCTTAAGAAAAGTGCTTATCCACGAATCTTTCAGTACTCTAAACTCACACTTTCGGATTATCAAAGACTTTGGATGAAGGATGAAATAAAATTAATTTAAAAATTTATGCACCAAACATTCAAAATATAACTTACCCCATCTCGAGTTTATATAGCTCTCAGTTTGAAGCCCGCAACGGTCACCTGCGCTCCGGAGTCTCCTTCAACGGTAATCTGCGCTCCTCCTCTGCAAAGGTACTGGCTGTCCGTTCTGTTCGCGCAAGGAAGGAGGAAGAACGGGCGAGGTTAGTCTGAAACAAATCTCGCTACTTGGAGTAGCGAGATTTGCCACGCGTCGATAGCTGGGTAGATGATCATTTCAAATCCGAAACAAATCTCGCTACTTGGAGTAGCGATATTTACCACACGTCAAATGGGAGTTGGCCGAGCATTAAGTATTTTAAACAAATCTCGCTACTTCAAGTAGCGAGATTTGCCACGCGCCCACACGAGCCTTCAGTGCGAGATTACGTTAGAATTATTCTGGGAAATATTTTCCAAAAAGTGGTATTATTTAGTATATATTTTTTTAAAAAAGATAATCGGGGAAAAAACTCCAAAGAAAGGTGCCCGCTGGCTCCGAGGAGCCAGAGTCCCAAGATCCCATGCCCCTCCATTCCGGGAATCTGTTTCCCTGCACTCTCCATCCCAATATCCCACTCAACTCAATGCCCACAACCCGTTCGATTTTTTTGCTCCGTGAAGATCAACCCACTGTTCCTGATCAGATGCATTTCCACCGTATATCACACGGCATCTTCTCCATCTTGACGCATTGGGTCTCTAACGCCCCAACCTACTCCTTAGCTTACTCTATAGTCGTCTCTCCCACACCCTCTCCCCCTGTGTGTGTATATATAATGGGTAATGGGTAGAAACCAGAGAGCCACAAGCGTGAGGACAATGGCAGGTGGCTCCAAATCGTTTTGGGTTTCTCTCTTGCTCTTTTTATCCGCTGTCGTTGACAAATCAATTGGCAAAATCACGCCCAGGTTTCCTTCTTCTGTTATTCAACCCGAGAGATTCTCTCTTGCTGCGGAAAATAAAGATGAGCTATACGAAGCCAAATACTTTACCCAAACTCTGGATCACTTCAATTTCAATCCCCAGAGCTACCAAACCTTCCAACAGAGATACTTGATCAGCCACAAGCACTGGGGTGGCGCCGCCAATAACTCCCCCATCTTCGTCTACATGGGAAATGAAGGAGATATAGAGTGGTTTGCGCAGAACACTGGATGTTCGAAACCGCCCCCCATTTCAGAGCTCTTCTCGTATTCATTGAGGTAATACTTTCAATTTTTGTCATTCAAATTATATGCAATATTTAGAACTTTCTTCAATTTTCTGGGTATGCAAACAGAGAATGTGTACATAGATGCACAGCAAGGTTACAGAGCATGAGGGAGGAGATCACCGCCCATGTCCCCTTTTTCATTTATTTATTTGAATATGATATATATTCAGTGAGATTGGGATCCGCTTGACTCGTTCTTTTCCAACTGTGAATTGAAACTGCAGCATAGATACTACGGAAAATCAACTCCGTTTGGGGGCAATAAGGATGTAGCATACAGAAATGCAAGCACGCTTGGGTATCTGAGCTCGACGCAGGCATTGGCGGACTATGCCACTCTCATCATTGATCTCAAGAATAATTTAACAGCAACGGACTCTCCTGTGTTCGTCTTCGGAGGATCCTATGGAGGAAGTATGCATTTGTTCCCCCCATCAACAACAATTAATGAATGAAAGGAGAGATGGGAGTGATTCTGAATTTCTAATTGTGATTATGAGTATTAGTGATTGGTTGGTTTGTTTTTCATTGAGCAGTGCTGGCAGCGTGGTTTAGGCTGAAGTACCCACACGTGACCATGGGAGCTCTGGCTTCTTCTGCCCCAATCCTCAATTTTGACAATATAACATCTCCCAATTCCTTCAACACCATCATCACCAACGACTTCAGGGTCTCTCTCTCTCTCTCTGGAATTTGTGTTAGGGTCTCTTTTTGGGTTGAAGTACTAAAAAAATCAGTATATTTTTGGTGTGTGCTGCATGTGAAAAATTAGAGTGAGAGTGAGAATTGTTACAAAGTGATAAAAGGATCGTGGGAGCAGATTGAAAATGCGGTACAGCAAGCAGGGGGACTCGACTTATTGCAAAAATCTTTTAGATTATGCAGGTAAGCACTTTTTTATTTAATCTTTTGTACTAAATTAGTTTTCATTAACCGATTCTTCTGACAAGCTTTGACCTTTCAACTCCTCTTATTTTATTTTTTTCCTTAAAAGGAATAATGTTAGTGCAAGTGATATAGAGGATTGGCTTGCCGCAGCATATATTTACGCTGCTATGACAGATCATCCTACTCCATCCAATTTCATAAATCCTTTGCCAGCTTATCCCATAAAACAGGTATATGTATACATTCATTCTTACTATGCACTAAACTCACCTCTCACTCTCTCTCTCTCTCTCTCCCAAAAAAAAAACCAATACATTTTCTTCTTGCACAATGACCTACTTTTTTTATTTCTTTCTTTTTAAAAAATTTTTCTTTGTTAAAAAAAAAAAAAAAAAAAAAGGTGATACAGTTGTCGTTTAATATTTTAAAGCATAAATTTGAATGTCATTAGTATTTTTTAAGCACCTATAATGTCTTCTTTTATAAGTTTAATAATGTTTGTTGTTAGTCTTATTTGACTGAAGGCTTTTTTCTAATATATATTTTTAATTAAGAAAAAGAACAAAGAGAGAGGGGCAAAACAGTCATTAAAGAACAAAAATAGCGTTGCACATAAGACGTGTGAGGGTGGTGACTAGCCTAATGGGTGTGCAGATGTGCAAAGCAATAGACAATTCAACGACTGGGAATGGTACATTTACCAAGCTGTACGGTGCAGCTAACGTATACTATAACTACTCTGGAACTGCCACGTGTTTCGATGTGAATGATCAGTCTGATCCCCATGGTCTCGGTGGATGGAAATATCAGGTTTGGAATCTGACTTTGTCTTATCTCCTCTATTATTCTAACTAGTGAAACCTTTAACTTAAAAAAAAAATTTATTTTTCATTTAATCATTTTTTTATGTAGGGATATATATATATATATATATATATATATATATATGCATTAGTTAACTATTAAAAGTGAATTGATATAATTTAAAAATAAAAAATAAATTAATTTGCAATATTTTAATTATAATTTTTTACATAATATACTAATCATTATTTTTAAGAAACCTGCTTTATTGAAAGCAACTAAAATTAGCAAGAAAATAATCCTTGATCTGGTTCAATTTATAATCATTTCAGCGTAGAAAAAAATTATTAAAATTTTCATTCTAATGTATTATTAATTATACATGTTGAATTGGTATTTTAAAATTTTTTTAAAAAATTAGGCTTTCAAAAATTTACACTAATTGTTAGTGCAAACAGACTTATAAAATATGGATATTTCAAAGTTCTATTTTGTCAATTTGATGGGCCAGAGGACAACCCAACACATTGAGTCAAAATAACTTTAAAATTTTAATAATGTTGAGTTGACTAAAAAATCATTTAACTTGCTGGGGACAATTTTATAATTTAGCTATTAAAAAAATCCTGGATTAAAATACTGGGTGAATTAAAAGAGTGGGTCTGCTCATGCCTTAGGTGGACCCCCGAGTCAAATTGCATGTGCTGGCTGCTTTGATTGGGTATGTAAAATGGGCTATTTTGGGTTGTCCAAACCTAACTCGAGGCGCTGGGCTTTCTAAGCCCAGTCCAAAATCCTAATAATAATAATAATAATAATAATAATAAAGTCATGCAGCATACTCCTTGCATTGGAAGCATCCAATAAATAATTTTGAAAATATGTTTAATTTTATTGCTTGTAATACTGAGTCTTTTAAGCATATAATATATTATTTACTTTATATTAATGTTGTGTCATTATGTGTCAAATTTATGTGTGTGAAGAGATAATTAAATGTGTGTTTGGATCAAGAACTTTGATTGGGAAAAGGAAAGAAAAGAAAAATAATAAGGAAACTTATTTTCCACTATATGTTTCTCCTAGACCAAATACTATTGAGAATGAAAATTTACTTTTAAATGGTTAAAATTTAAGAAAAATCAAATGCAATTTATAAAATTATGTTTTTATTCTTTGATTTGGTTTTTTTTTTTTTTCTTATTTTCTTGATAACCAAACATAAAAGAATGAATTTTTTTATATTTTCCTTTCCTTTCCTTAAGATTTTTTCAAGTTCCAAATAGGACCCATAAATACAAATTCACCATAAACAATACAAGGGTTGGCGCTATACATGCATGAAATTATAGATATTAATATAAAGCTTACGGGAGAGGGAGTCTTGCAGGCATGCACGGAGATGGTAATGCCCATGGGTGGGAGTGACGAGAAGAGTATGTTTCCAGCTCAGCAATGGAACTACAGTGGTCGAGTAGAGTACTATCAACTTAAGTTTGGCCCCTACCCTCCTAGACCTAACTGGATTACTACTGAATTTGGTGGCCATGTAACTCTCTCTTTCTCTCTCTAATATAAATATATATCCCGTGCAATAAGAGTAGTTGGTTTCTGTTTATGTGCACATAAGTATCACAACATTTTTTAATTAGACTAGTATTGTGTGCATTAATTATATTTGGATGCTTGAAGTACTCTAGCCTTTTAACAGAATATTGAGAGGGTCTTGGAAAGGTTTGGAAGCAACATTATTTTCTTTAACGGCTTAAGAGATCCTTGGAGTGGTGGAGGGTGAGTATACAATACAATATGACTCTCTCTCTCTCTCTCTCTCTCTCTCTCTCTCTCATGTTATATAATTTGCTTAATTCCTTTTGAAATCACATGCAGGGTGCTAAAGAACATATCCAATAGCATAATTGCCATAGTTGCAAAAGAAGGTTGGTAACATCGTATTCCTCCTTCATCTTAAACATTTTTGTTATTTTCTTTTTCTAGATCAATATACTATAAGTCTGTTGACTCCAAATTACTTGTAACAAGATAGTTCATTCCTCATTCTATACTGTTTTAAATTTTAAATTTGAAATTTCAAACGGGATGACATGGACTTTGGTGAGATAATAACAAAAGTAGGCGGCGAAAATTGGACAAATCTTTTCGCAAGAAAGCACTTATAATATGGGGAAGCAAAAATAACTATAATAGTTAATAATACCATAAATAGTAACTACGTAACTGTTGAATAATTTTTTTAGTCGGATTTTTTATAAAGAGCTTTTATTTTACATAATTTGTGTTCCTAGTTATATATAAATTGAGGGATTGATTGATTTGATATGTAAACTAGGGGCGCACCACGCGGACATGAGATTCTCAAGCGATGAAGATCCTAAGTGGCTCCAGGAAGTGAGGAAACAAGAGATCAGCCTCATTGCCAAGTGGCTCTCTGAATACTATGATGACTTGGGCCGCCTGCCCTGATCCCACTTCCCAATCCTCCCTTCTCACTTTTATTCATGTCGTATTCAGCTGCAGCAGATGCTGACCATGGCAATGCATGATATCATGGGCTCATAAAAATATTTGTAAAGAAGAGGAAAGGATTTTGTGGGGCTATCTGTCCTATTCTCTTCTTCTTTCACGTGATGACCACGTGCCTGTAATAATATGGTTCTTCAAACTTGCCAATTTAGTATTTTTTATTTTTTTTTGAATACACACTGGGTATTCTCGCTTCCATTTTACAGTTCACATAATTAATCCTGTATCCCTTGAAGTTGATCCCACAACTCCAAAGGGAGGGTAAATTCAGGAGTCCAGGGGTGAAAACGAGTCCGGGAGGGTTAGAATACCTGATCTCGTAAAAGGCACTCCTGTAGCCCGCACTACCACCTGAACCACACCTTGCGGGTAATTTGGTATTTTTATTGATCGAATACAATATGTTGGGCCATATAATTATTTCACTTCATATGGTAGGTTATATATTTTAATATGTTTTTAAAAATTGTAATAAGCACTTTGATAATGCAAAAATTTTTAAAATTTGTTCACTAATTTCAAACCGCTACTAATGCTTTTATCACTAAAAAAAAATCAGTTTTCTCACTCAAACTATCAAGGAAAAACACTTTTCGCGCTAAAACTATCCAAACAAAATATTAGCGATGTTTTTTAGGATATTAGTAACAATTTCAAGGAGTCACTAAAAGGAATTTATTAGTAACGGTTAACTAACCATTACTAATAATATTGTATTAGTAACGGTTCTATAAATCGTTACCAATAATGCATGTTGACTGGAAAAAATCAACAATAGTAGTGAGAATTCCTAAAAACTGTCACTAAAAATGTCATTATTAGTAACGGTATATAGAATCGTTACTAATAATATATTTATTGATCAGAAAAAATTCAACAATATTAGTGACGATTGATGAAAACCGTCACTAATAGTCTATTATTAGTGACAGTTGAGAAAAATTGTCACTAATAATCTTGTATTAGTAATGGTTAATGGAATCGTCACTAATGATGCATTTGATGACCGAAAAAAAGTCAACAATATTAGTTATAGTTTATGAGAATAGTTACTAATATAGGACTATTAGTAGCGATTTTCATCAACCGTCACTAATAATGCATTTGTTGACTGAGAAAGTCAACAACATTAGTAACATTTTATGAGAATTGTTACTAATATCCTATTATTAGCGACAATTTTTCTGAACTGTCACTAATCGTCTATTATTAGCGATAATTTTTTTTAAACCGTCACTAATAGTATTATATTAATCTTGTATCTGTGGTGAAGTTCTATAATGATTGGATTGATTTTTTAAATGTGATAGAGTTTGTGAGATCTTTTGAAATTGTTCATCACAATAAAAAGGAATTTGATGCCCGAAAAATAAATAGCTAGCGCGCTTAAGCTTGGTTCTATAGGTGGGTTGCTTGTGACGATAATTGCAATTTGGAAGGGTCGGCTAGTCATTTTCTGCCTTCGTAGCAGTGGACGAATAAAAATAGTTGCTGATATTGTCCAGGAAGCAAAATAGGATAGAAATAATATTGTGGCTGCTAACGTAGCCAATCTAACTGATAGCATGTACAAATCCGTCACTAATAATTAATGCATTTACATATTGACAACCCAGGAAACTGACCTAGCTGATGAGTTGGACCAAACACATGACCTTGTTGAACCAACAATACCCATATCTCAAACTCTAGAGCGGAATGATATATATGTATGGCCATGGACTGAGATTGTTCTTAACAATGTAGACGAAAAGGATGAATAAGAGTTGTCATTGATTGATAGTGAATATTATTGGTTGAAAAGATTCTCTAAATTTAAACCTCTTGAAGTTCATACCTTTTCGAATGACCATGTACAGACTAACGGCCGGAGCTGTGGTGAAGTTATGCAATGATTGGACTTGGTTTTTAAATGCAATAGAATTTGAGAGATCTTTTGAAGCTTCTCATCATAGTAAAAAGGTCAGAACTATTAGTGACGATTTTTCTAAGAAAATAAACAAAGAGAACCAAAAGAGTAAAGGAAGAAAAACTTGACATTGCTTTAGGAGGAGAAGTAAAACACAAATGTCAGAAACTTCACCTTAATCTGTAGAATGCCTTTTACAGAGAGGACACTCGGAACCAAACTCGTTCGATCTAAGTAAGCAATTAAGTGCTGCATGAATAGATCTTAGGAAAAAATATAGACGAATCAAAACAAAAAAATAAAACTAAATAAAATGTACATGAACATTTGAATTAGAAATATAAAGAGGAAGAACAAACTTGAAGAATATGTGATTACAGGGCAGTATAATATCGAGTGAACAAATTTAAGCTGCAAAGTCAACAAAAAGCACCGTTTCAACATCAGAGACACCTTCTAAAACCATAAATAATCCTCATTTTGAAGAGAGAGAGAGAGAGAGAGAGAGAGAGAGAGAGAGAGAGAGAGAGAGAGAGAGAGAGCAGAACAGATGGGGCATTTGAGCTTAAGAGCAAGCTTCTGGAAATCTAGAGTAGATGAAATACCCATGGGCCAATAGGCTAGTGACTGTAGTTAAGAGAATCCGTCATGGGGGTTGGGTTTGGGAGGAAGAGAGAGAAGTACTTGACTAATTTTTTAATTATAACATTAGCCGTGGACAAGCACGATGCTCATACTCCGCAGCTTTTGAGTTATAATTATTTATTAATTATGTATAAGTATAATGTAATAAAATGAATTAATAAATAAATAATTTTATAAAATAAAATATTTTCATATTGATATATGAAATTAATAAAAAAAAAACTTTTACTTTTTTTATAAAATAATATATTTTTATATTAATATATGAAATTAACAAAAAAAACTATTGATTTAAAGAAAAATATCATTTTAGAGTACTTGTTGACGGTTATGAGATAAAATGACAGGACAACATAAAAATGATGTTATAAAGTATTTATTATTGAAAATAAAATGAAATAAAATAAATACTAAAAATAAAAATTTAGGCAGAATATTAGTGACAATTTTGAAAAAACGTCACTAATCGTATTATATTAGTAACGATTTTGTAAACTCGTCACTAATAGGTCCATATTAGTAACGGTTTTGTAAAAACGTCACTAATATTCTTGTATTAGTAACGGTTTATATAATTGTTACTAATAGTGTTTTCTTTATTAAAAAAAAAGATAATTTTTTTTTTCTAAATAGAGTAGTGACAGTTTAAAACTGTCACTAATACCTTAGAATCTTAAAAATCCTAGCCCCGTGCTACTTTCCCCCAATTTTTTTTCCAAATCCATTAAGTCTCTCCTCTTCCCTCCTTTCCTCCTCCATCCTCCTCCTCTATGCGCCCGTCATCTTTGGGCACCCCCACCATTTTGTCCTCCTCCTACCGCCATTGCTTGATTGTGTGAGCTGCTCCCTTCACCGCCACTGCTACCGTTGAGGCTCCCTCCTCCCTTGCAGGTTCTTCTTCTTGTTCTACTACCACTACTACTACTCCTCCTCTTCTTCTTCTTCTTCTCCTTCTTCTTCTTCTTCTTCTTGTATGTGTGTGAGTGTTTGAATTATGTGTGTGTGTGTGTGTGTGACATTCTATGTGTCTATGTGTGTTCATGCGTGAGTGGTTGCATTCTGTGTGTGTGTGGGAGTCTGTGTGCGTGTGTGTGTGTGCATCAATTGCTGCTACAAATTCAATTGTTGGTTGTGTATCAATTTTTAGTGTTAGGTTTAATTTACTTCAATGATTCTATTCAATGATTTTGTAATTTATTTTTTTAAACTGATAATATAGTTAAGTTAATATGTCTGAATTAATAATTTTGGTTCATTAATAGTTGATTTTGTTGTAATGGAAATTTGTTATTTGATTTTTGATTGTATAGCACACCACTCTGCTGGTGAAATTGTGTTTGAGAGTATGAATTTGTAGTTTTAAATTGTAATTTGTATAGATTTTGGACAAAATTTAGCATAAGTTTATATTGCATTTTATCCAAACCTGCACAAATCTAAATTCCAAGCTTGTAAACACAAGATAAAGAAATTTGATGCTTATGAAGTGACCTTCTAACACCAACCTAGCAGCTGAGTTTTGGGTCATTGCCTAGAAAGGCTCACTCCATTGGATTTTAAAAAGAATTATAAATAATTTATCAAATTTGTAATTTGATTTTTAGCTACTAATAGTGATTGAATTACTATATATTTTATTAACTACTAATTGACATTAATTGCATAATTCAAGACGTGAACTGAAAATTTCACATCATCCATTTTATATTTTAAACATTTAAATTCGATTATAATATAAAAATATTATAATGTAACGACCTGACCCTTTATACGGACTAGTACCATTAACCCAAATACAAAATACCTGTACCTATTCAAGATACATAGACAACACGCCCTAAACAAGGACCTACGGGTGTAAACCATACATAATTACAATGTAAATGTTGCCGAAAAACATAACATTCATTGAAATTTCTACTAGACTTATACCGGAGCTTACTAACACATCCACAAGTACATAAATCCAGACATAGAATAAATCTTGTTATTACAAGCCTCCAGAAGGGACCTTCATCTAAGTTTAATACATGATTCGAATGCTTACATACGCTAAACCAAAATACAATCTCCACAGTCCCTTTAGGTACTAAGACCGACGTACTGATGAACTTGAAAACAAAGGTTGTACAATAGGGTGAGACACCTCTCAGTAAGAAAGAAAGTGTTACAACAGTGTGTGACTGCATATATGCACATTTTCATACAAACTTATACATTTGAAACATTTGTTTATAATATTGTATCTTATAACATTTATCTTCATATCAAGCATTTAAATCATGCATATGATTATTAGAACACCTCTAGCTTGATATGACAATTTTCCTATTTACCCCGTGGCACAGGTTATGCACTGATTGCCTCTGACAGTGTCCTGTTCGTGCAGACAAAGTCAAGCATCTTTTATAGTCTGACCGCCCCCTGGTTTATTTTTACCAACAGCTTACTAACTCCTCCCAGGTCGACCATCTAATGTACCTATACTGATTTCTCATGTATGGTTGCACTATACTACCAGCATCGGTACCTAGCCCTAGGAGTTTATCTCCACCCCCGAACTAGAGTATTTTTCAACCCCTTTTATTGAAGTTTCTTTCAGCTTCTTTTGGTCATAAGCTGTGGTTCCAGTATCATATATACAATTTATAGAAAAATATAGTAACCTATGCAATTTCAGTATTTTCACAAATTTAGATAATCACATCAAGTTCAAACTGATGTCTATCCACTCAGTTTACCCCTTTTTGTTTACTGATACAGCTTGATGTATCACTAGCCTCTTTTTTCCACATACTCAGTATAACAAATTAGAACTTTGTTGCCATAATCTATATCAATAGTATAGAAATTCATACATTTCCATTTCAACATATATCACACGAGTTTAGTCCAAAAAAATCTACTAAATGATATAAATCAAGTAAACATCATTTAAAAGGAAAAATAAAGGATTCAAGCATCTCCTATTACAATATAAATGCAAATAAGTAATTTTCGTAAGATTTGGAGATCATACACTAAAATCCTCGTTTTTACCAAAAATCGTAAAATCATAAAATTGACATTTATACTTGGTAGAATTTAGCAAATAAGCAGTTAAATCATACATATAAATATAAACTAACTTTTTAGTGGTTTAGTTTTCCAAAAATGATGTTATAATCAATTTCCCCTTACCTTAAACTCGAAACGAAACTTTGTACGAACACGGTCCAAATCGACAACTCAAGACCCTTAAAACCTAAAAACCACAGAATATAATCCTACTATAATTTTGACTACTATCCAAATATCCAATCAAAATTAAAATCAGATCCTTACCTCGATTTTTGGAAAAACCCGAAAATCTTCAAAACAACAATCCGATCCACTAGAGTTGTAGAACTTCCTCGTTTGATCTCCGCAGGAACTTCCGTTTTTAGAAACGAGCGTCGAACGACAAAGAATCTTAGAGAGAGAGAGAGAGAGAGAGAGAGAGAGAGAGAGAGAGAGAGAGAGAAATTTCGTTGGTAGAGAGAGAGGAAGAGAGTTTGGAGAGAAATTTAGCTTCTAAGCAACTAAAATGGATATTTATAGGGCCTTTGACCAAGTCTAACTCGTCGACGAGGCGGCGTCTTCGTCGACGAAGCCATCCCTTCGTCGCTGAGCCCAAGTTTCAGATATTTCTCTAACCCGCTTGATATTTGCTCATCGATGAGGCTCTGAATTTCGTTGACGAGGCTCTGAAGGAGTTTGTCGATGAATATGATTCCTTCATTGACAAACCTAGCTTATTTCGGGTTTGGATCTCTACATATAAATGGATAGTTTTTGTGGAGTTCATTTAGCAATTTAACATCAAAAACTTATTATATGAACCTATACGAGTGTTTTTTTACCTATAAGGATACCAACCATTATGTTTTTTATCAAATTTGTAGTCACCAAAGTGAATATTATTGTGCAAGCTTCTGCATGCTGGATGCAGACTTTATTCTTGCGTTTTGATATTGTTGAACAACTTTTGCATGCTTGATGCAGACATTGAGAATTGCGTGCTGGTTATATGAATAGGTTGTTACATGCTAGTTGAGTCGATAGTGGAGTGGACAATAGGGCTTTTATGTTAGGGTACCACATCAGGTGTGTAGTACGGAGATCTTGGGCGTATAAGGATAGTTTGACTTCCAAATAAATGAGGCGTCTTTTAGAACACCTAATTAATTACTGTCATTTCATTGTTCTATTTAGTCATTCATTATATGCATATGTTCATTGAAGCTTAGACCAGTTCAAGAATGGTTACTATACATTCATGCCTCATCGTACATATGAGATAAATCAGTTATTAAAATTTAATTAATTATTAGTCATACTATGTAGACTAATAATCAATTAAACATGTTAATTATTTGTTTCATTCACGATTAGTGATGTTTGTATTTCAACCATTCTTGAATTGTCTAATGTGGACAGTTTAGGAAGTTGTATTTACATTGTTGTCATCGTTTGCGCTTTGTTCATTGTCATTATATATTTCGAGCGCATCTCTACTTATGTTCTCTGGGTGCATAGTAGGGTGTCATGACAATTTGTCAGTGATGGAAAACTAACAACATGTTCACTTCTCCCATCTTGTGTACTTGGAGAGCCATGGGGAGATGCTACCAAAATTTAGAATGACTAGGACGAAGGAATTTGAGTGATTGACTGCAATGTAAATGCAACATTCCTAAATGGGATAGAATCCATAACCTTTAGACTGAAGGTGGTTGATTTTAGGATTCATGATGCATGCATCATAAACATTATGAGAATGTAACTTGCTTGTTGTATTTTATCTTCAACTCATCTAAATTCTCATTTGTGGTGTCAAGTACACTAGCGAGGTTAGCCGCAACATTATTTCTATCTTGTTTTGCTTCCTGGATAATATCAACAATTTTTTTTTATCTGTTCACTGCTACGAAAATAGTCTCCTATTGACCTTACTGAAATGTAATCATATTCACGAGCAACACACCCATGCGAGTAGGCAAAGAAAGGAGGGAGGAGGATAGGAGGGGGGAGGGAAAGGAGGGGGGAGTCCAAAATGAGTGAAATCAATCCCTACATGTCTGTCACATTGACTTGGACATGTTGGAGCTAACGATGCCCAAAAAACTCCTCCCCGTGAGCTTTTTCCCCACTTAGAAGCAAAATTAAAATATAAATGAACTTAGTAAACTTGATTCATTTTAAGCACTTAGGTGTCCAAGCTGGGCATACCAGGTCCAAACCAAGTGTGGTTAGTCCCGTCACATCTGTGACATAGAGCTCGACGTGCCAATGTTGACGATGCCCAAAAATTCCATGCTAATTGAAAATTATGCACTTTGAGGCAAACTTAGTAAACTTAGTTGATTTTAACCATCCAAGTGTTCAATTCAGGCATACGAGGTCCAAACTGAGTTGGGTCAGTCCTAACACATTCGTCACATCGAACTAGACATGCTAGAGTTGACAATTGCAAAAAACTCCTCCTCGGGAGCCTTTTCCCCACTTAAAGGCAAAGTTAGAATATAAACAAACTTAGTAAACTTAGTTCATTTTAAGCACTCATGTGTCCAATTTAGGCATACGAGGTTCAAACCAAGTGTGACTGACACGTCTATGACGTTGAGCTTGATGTGCCGAAGCTGACAGTGCCCAAAAATTCCATGTCAATTGAAAATTATGTGCTTAGAGGTAGACTTAGTAAACTTAGTTGATTTTAACCACCCAAGTGTCCAATTCGGGCATATGAGGTTCAAACTGAGTTAGGTTAGTCTCGACATGTTCATCATATCAAACCGGACATGCTGGAGCTGACGGTGCCCAAAAACTCTTCTATGAGAACTTTTTTCACAATTAGAAGTAAAGTTAGAATACAAACAACACTACAAGAAATAAGGTTATTAGTGATAGTTTTAAATCGTCACTAATACTATTAGTCATGGTTCTCTAAGTATTAGTGAGGGTTCTAATTTTGTCAGCATATCTTCGGATACTATTACTTATTAGTGACGAAATATTCAAACCGTTACTAATAGTGGAGTATTAGTAACGAAAAAAAATCGTCACTAATAGCCTACAACCGTCACAATAAATTATATATGTGGTTGGTTTAAATTCATCGCTAAAGCCTTTGTATTAGTGACGAATCTACTAACCATCACTATTGGTACGGTTTTTAGTGACGGTTATAAAAATCGTCACTAATAATTAAGTATTAGTAACAATTGTGAAACCATCATCAATATTAGACATTTAGTGACGATTTTGGCCCCATAATGTTGATTCTATAGTGACGATTTCTAAATCGTCACTAATACTTCATCTTCCCATTATTAGTAATGGTTTTGCAAACCATCACTAATGCTTTGAAAAAATAAATTTTTTTTTTGAAAATTCTTGTAAAAACCTATAATTACATTTTAGCATACATAAAATGCAACTAGAATTACTAAAACATTCATAAATTATTAAAATTGAAAATACAAACTGTTAAAAATTAAAATACTTACAAGTACAAATTCAAATTAAAATATACAAATTAATTATGTTCAGTTAACAAGAAATACAGGAAAAATCAAAACTTGCGCGCATTCGATCCGACTATAGTGTCTGGAATCGTTGCAGTGTCCTGATAACCGCAAACCCTACAAAATAATAATTTCACGAGAAATTAACTAGCTAGTATACAATGTTTGAACATATATCTACATACATATTAAGGCATGATTTTGTGTTCATAACCAAGAACAACCCATATTTAATCAAAAAGCTTTAAGAGCCGGATACGATATTCAGGGTTTTCAGAATAGCCTCAATATTCAAAAAGTAAAGCACATGATGCAAATGGGTTATTTAGGCTCCATTTCTAAGAATGGTGCTCAACTCCTTTATATATGTTCTTATGCATGCATTTTCAATTTAGGGTATGATGAAGATCAATCTTCATTTAGCAATCACTGATCCTTTCAATTACAATTTAGCCATGCATCATATTATAAACATTTAGCACTTGATTTTTTGGCTTTGATTATTGTTGACTCTATGAGTCTGATCCCATTTTGATTATGGTAAAACCAATATTTCTCACCAGTGCGCTGGGCTTCTTGAATAGGTTCATTCTTAGCATGCACTAATGGTAAGAACTTAAGGAAGCCATACGGAACTTGAAGATCATGTTTCATATATGGCATCTGGAGAAGCGAAAGAATGAAGACCTCTCTATGATTGTAATTTGCATTCAAGTTTACTTAGTCTGTAATATAATATGGTTTGCAATAACTGCATCACATGCATGATAGGACTAAATGCTCAAGAGGCCATAGATCGACCCTTAGGTCCCTACACATCAATTGCACAAATACCTTAAAACTTACAAGCCATGTCTATGCAATCAGGGGTGAACTTAAATCAAAAATAGGACCTAGTTATTAAGCTTGAAAGGACTTCAGGCGAAGGAACCTTGTGCATTGAAAATGCCTTAATCGACCGAATGGGTGAAAAATCAAAATAGTTGACTTGGTTCAGGAGACTGAACCCAAAATGAACACACTTTTCACAGTTGACCAAACCTGATGGGTGTCACTTTTCACCTTCTTCAGGCGCCCGAACGCTAAGTTCAAAAATACCCCAAACGATCGAATTATCATGTTTAGCAGACCAAACAGTGAACCGGGCAACCGAACCTCGAGCGTTTGGAAAATCGCTTTGGGACAGCCACCCGAACCTTTCCCCTAGCACCCAAAGTTCAAAACTTAACTTTCCTATTTGTGTTTGTTCGGGCGATCGACCCTAAGGACCAAGCAACTGAATCTCTCGGGTTGCCTTAATTTTAATTATAGTAATTAGGGACAAATTGGGTTAAATTGTAATTAAATATTTTTAAATATTCCTAACAAGTCCCCAACGGTCAAAATTCAAGCGCACCCTATATATACCTCTCATTTGACTTAATTAAGGGTTGATTAGCAAAAGTGATTCGCAAAATTTCCTCTAAAATTTTTACACTTCTTTTGCTATATACTTTACATTCCAAGCACATATTTTTCAATACTCTCTTTGATACTCACTTGAAAACATCTTTTTGAAATAGAGAGTTTAGTGCATCTTCAAATCATTCTCTTAGAAAATACTTTCACATACTCATACGTTTTGAAAATCTATTTTTGAGAGTTCTTGCATGTTTGATCTTTTCCACAATATTTCATATATAAATATTTGATTGGAAATATATTGTTTTTGGCTTGCTAGTCTTGAAATTCAAATTGCAAGACTTGAAAGCTTACATATAATTTTTTATATTGTTTTTGAAAGTCTCAATCCATAACATCTATTGTACTTTACATTTAGAACATCTTTGAGATATTTGATTTGGGTTGTGTTAAACTTCCTTTGATTGTTTGTTCATTGAATATAACATCTTATATCAAAGGTTATACTCTCACATATACATACACTCGCACATCTTAGAGAGTTCACATATTGGAACTCACTCGAGCATTAAATCTATATCATATGTGAGTGCACATATTTAGATCATATTGTTGTACAAATCTTCTTGTATTAGAAGCACCTTTACTTGTACAAAAAAGCTTATTTGAATGTAATCTAGGCATGGCCGAAGGTATGAATTCTCTGGCCCATAAGGAGAGTGTCTAAAGGTTGAGGTCAGCCCTAGTAATTTGACCTGATTGTAACCAGTGTCGCTCCACCTGTTAAGTGAGCATTAGTGTAATCCTTAGGCTTGTGAGCTAAGGCAGGGACATAGGCACGTTGGCCGTATCCCGATAACATATTCAGTGTCACTTTTACTTTACTTGCTTTATATTCTGCTTCTTACTTGATTCAGTATTTTTACTGAATATACTGCATATCTGGTTGACACTTTATTGTATTTGATTGTGAGATACTGGAATTGTGTTGCATGTGCTGAAAATAGATTGATTTATCATCTCCCTAACTTCATACGTAATTATACTGCCCCTAGGTTGTGCATTACTGCTACTCACTTAGATAAACCTAGGAAGAATTTTTAAATCTCCAATTCACCCCCCTTTTGGGATTGCACCAAAGTCAACAATTATTTTTGGAAAAATTTTAATAAAATTTCGATAGCATGCCATCTGTAAATAGAACATTTCCCAAATTTATAAATCAAAGAGAGTATACTAGATAGCCTACTAGTTTTTTATAGCATACAAAGCATAAATCATGACATCAGCCATGCAGGTGGCATTCTAGATAAGGCATGCAATCCAGTAGCTCAAATAATAGTTCATACAAAGTATAAACCATCCATAAAAAAGATTTAATCATTCACTCAGTTTGTAAAAATGAGACACAAATTTTCACCTGCTTATTTGAGTGGTCAACCAAGAACATGTCTGAACTCTGCAAGAACTTATAGGGTAAACGAGTTCAGGATTTTTCTCTCTTCCAATGCAAGCCTCTTGTGCATTCGCTTATGATGATCTACAAACTCCACGAATAAATCCCTTAGCTCCTTAGCTATCCTACATTATGTAGTTCTAGAGTGATAAAGCTTTAATTCTTCGCCAATTATAACATTTGTGCTCTGTAATTCCTACTGTAAGATGAGAATCATAAAATCAATTATGCAATTCCACAGTAAAGCTCCAACAGTAGCACAAAATCTCACTTTTATAGTCGATGATATTTCCTAAAAAAATATCAAAAATAAAAATGAAAGTACTTTCGAGAGACATCGATTTCAGGTTCCCAATTAATGGCTTAAATAATCCATGTCTTGGTATCTTTTCAGTAATCACCCACGTCCTGTAGAAAATGAACAAAATAAGGAAAGCTAACTGATAAGGGAAATATAAGTTCTAATGAAAACAATTACTCCAAATCCAATATAATTTGATATAGAACTAGAAGAAAAAGCGGATATTATACAATCAATAATAATAATGCATCAAGTTGATACCTTATTGTTGAAGATGTTATAATGTGATTTGGATTCTCGAAAAATTCCCATAATTTCTCCAGGTTCTCTTTAGAATCCAACACAATGATTCCCCTCGTGTATGTCTCTGAAGACAAGCTTGGGAAAATGCAGACTTGTGTTGATATGGTAGTTTGCTTAAATATGAATTCAACAACTATTCTTGGGGACAAGTCTTTCTCTAAAGTGTCAATTAACATGAAATTGTCATAGCCAGTGATTCTATTTATAAGTGAAGTTTCCCCTCCTATATCTAAATCTTACTCTATAGATTGATACAAGCTTGACTTATTATTGACATTTGAACTATAAATATCCTCAGGGTAGGCAGCACTTCCAATACTAGAATCACCACCTCTCTTGAATTTGAACCAAAAGCTAGTAGGGCAGTAGGCCAGTTATCCATTGTAAATTTATGTCTAAGCAAAATATGTCCAACTCTAAACAGAGTAAAGTATATTAGTTCATAAACCGAAAAAAGTAGCTATAATACCATATAGAACAATAAGAAGTTAATTCGTAGTTTCATTTTGACCACTAAACCTCCTTTAAAAGACTATATAGAATAGAATATCCATTATTTTCTATTCACAAGATGTGCTAAAAAGATAAAAACATTCACAAAAGCAATTAATCAAAGTAAGAAATTAATTGATTGGATTATTATCACAAATTTCGAAACTTCATTAAACCCTTCAAGCACATCCTCATCACATTTGATGAGACCATTAGTGACCTTTTAATTGTCCACATTCCATCAATCAATGTAGTTTTAGTGTATTTTGGATCCTTTAGTTCAACTTACTAACATTATATAGTAAGGGGAACAAATTGTGCATTTATTTTAAACTGCTACTAATAAAAAATTTATATATATATGACAATAATAATCATAGTATATGCTTTGGGCACCTTGAACCTTCTCCCTCCTTTCTTTTTCTGCACGCATGGGTGGTTTGCTCGTGAAGATGACTATGTTTTAGCAGGATCATTATGAGACTATCTTCGTAGCAGTGGATAGATGAAAATAATACCTGATATTATCTAGGAAGCAAAACCGGATATATATTAGGTGATATATTGCCTAACCTTGTCAGCGCACTTGACACCAC
Source organism: Malania oleifera (assembly GCF_029873635.1). Lineage (NCBI taxonomy): Eukaryota > Viridiplantae > Streptophyta > Magnoliopsida > Santalales > Ximeniaceae > Malania > Malania oleifera. Next base: position 120,559,376 of record NC_080417.1, read on the forward strand.
ATATGAGAATCTGGATTAGTTGAAGATAAAATAAAACGGGCAACCCATGTCCTTTTAAGTAGAATACTTGAAGAGAAAAACCGTCACTAGTAGTCTTATATTAGTGATGATTTTTACAACTGTCACTAATAATGCACTTTTTGACCGCGAAAAAAGTTCAATAGGTTACCAAGTATAGAGGACTCACACGCAGACAGTCTCACCGAGAAGAAATTGTCCACTAGCTTTACCTTTATAAGTCGACTCAAGATCCCCCAAAGGGTGGATTATTAGTGCCGATTTTACAAATCATTGTAGACACCCTATTTTTGCCCTAACCAAATAGAACAAGAGGTTCCCTTTTTATTATTATTTTATTATTATTATTAGTATTTTTATTATTACTTTCTTATAATTATTTTTATTATTTATTATAATTGTTATTATTAATTTACTATAATTATTTTGGTTTATTACTATTGCCACTATTATTTTTACTATTACCTTATTATTATTATTATTTTCTTCAAAATTGATACTTTATTATTATTTATATTATTATTATTTTCCTATATTAGTAGTATATTTATTATCATTATTATTATTATTTTTCATTTTTATTATCATTACTAGTACTTTTATTTTAATTTTACTTTACTATAATTATTTTTATTTTTCATTTATTTTATTGTTTTTGATATATTATTATTATTATTATTATTATTATTATTATTATTATTATTATTATTATTATTGTCTTACTATTATTATTATTATTATTATTATACCTATTATTATTATCATTATAAAAAATAAAAAATAAAAAAACAAAAAGGGAAATTCTTACTAGGGTTTTTGGGGGGAGCCTTTAAAAAGGCTTGCTCCCCAGGGGGAGGAGGGCGCAGCACAAGAGGCCAAAAAAAAGACAAAAAAAAAAAAACCTGCAGCCTCCCACCAACCCTAGCCGCATCTCACCCTCGGACCTCTTCACAGCCACTCGAAGACCCAAGAGCACCAGCAGCCATCTGCTCTGCTCTACCTTGTCCACGCTGCCATTGCCAAGCTTGCAAACAGCTGTGAATAGCGTTACGGCCACCTCTCCACAAGATCTTCACCGGCCATCAACCTCCCACGGCTACAACTCCGGCCAACCTTCAGGATCTCCAGCGACCACCATCTCACCTACAAAGCCGGACGACATTACCCCTCTGCCACACTCCACGAGCTCAGAACCTCCATCTCCACCGCCAGCAGCACTCATCCTCGACCATTCCAGCGGACGCCAGAGAAGCTCAGCTTCACCTCTGACCAGTCGAGCAGCTCTGCAACTCCAGATCCTCGGCCAGCCCTTGGCTTCTTCCGCTCTGCAACACAGCCGAGTCCTCCGGCCATCCCTGCAACACAAGAACACCCGGTGAGCCCCCCCTGCCTCCTGTTTCTGTTGCCAACTGTTGTACACACAACACACATAAATATACATATATATATATATATATATATTACTGTTAGTGTTAATATGTATTTTCTTTTATATTATGTATATATTACTGTTAGTGTTAATATGTATAAATATATATATATATATATATATATATATTTTCTTTTATATTGATCATATTAAATAGTATTATTCTCTTTATATTATTATTAGCAATATTATGGTATTATTTGGGTGTTATTATCGACAGTAATGTTATGATATTATTATTTAACGATATTATTATTATGTTAGTATTAATATTATATTGTTTGTGTAGCACAGTTAGTAATAATGTTATTATTGGCATTGTTAATATTATTATTGGTTTGTATACTAGTATTGGTTATATCATTGTTAATTTATTAGTATAACTATTAGATGAATTGTGTTAGTATAAAGATTATATTATTTGTACATTGTTGGTAGTATTAAGTACATGGTTTATGTATAAATACAAGCATATTGTTGATTATTGTTATTTTCATCATTATTATAATTAGCATGTTATTAATATTTTTAGAATTTGATTGTCTCTATATAGATCGTTTATTAATTTCAGGGTTATGAGTGTTTCCATATTATTATCACATTTTAACTTTAGGATTTGTTATGTTTCCAAATTATTAATACATATTTTTTAGGATTTTTGATTTATTTCCATTTTATTGCATGTTGAATTTGTTAGGGTTTGATTATTTCCATATCATTGTATATTTATTTTTAGGTTTGTATAAATGCCATAATTTCGTCTTATTTGTTTCCATGTTTGTTTATATTTACTTTTAGGGTTTGATTTATTGTCATGTTTCCTTTATTGTCAATATTAACAGGGTTTTATTAGAGTTATCTTAAAGTTTTGATTATTTATATTTAGGGTTTTTGCCTGTATTTGTTAAGATATATTATTATCATATTGTATAGTTAGTGAAATTATGATATATATGTATTATTAGTCTAGTAGTATTATTAGTATTAATATTTACGTGTTATGATATATACATATATATATATATATATATTAAAGTGGTATTATATTATCATATTGGTATTTATGTGTTATTAATATTGTGAGATATATACGTGTTATTATTATAGTAGTATTATTATTACAAGTAATATATTATCATTATAATATGTTAGGGATATTACTTTCACACATTTATGGAATCCTCAACTATATCCTATGTTTATATTTTGTATTGAGATATCTATTATTTCTAATTTTGGTATTATTTTAGTAAATATTTTTGTGTGGGTATATCCCTATGATTTTAATGCTAGAGTATTAGCTTTCGGGTTTCACGTACCTTTAAGCTCTGAGCGAATATATGTATATATAGTATATTATATTTATTTATTTATGAATTCATAAAAAGGAGTAATTTAAAGAATTATTAGATTAACTTAGGGATAATTTCAAATTAATTAGGTACCGTTCGTAAGAACGGGCGCGTAGGGGGTGCTTGTACCTTCCCTTCGTGTAACCGAACTCCTGAGCCTAACTTTGGTAACATAGACCCATTCTACCCCTAATGGGGTAGTGATCACGTGTTCTAACCACACTAAAAGGTTAGTGGCGACTCCGACACTTTCATCTTTTTAATTGAAAACTCAAATTGATTTTAATTTCGCCACCCCGGGGCACACGCGCTCCCGGGACGTCGCGACAATCATCACCAATATAGTAGATTATTAGTGACGGTTTTTTAAAACTATCGCTAATAATGCACGTCAATAAAAGAACAATCTATATTTGATTGGTTGAGTTTAGACGATGAGCTACAGTCTTTCGTTAGATGCTTGGGTGCTTGTGAGCTTGTTGGATTGGTTGTGTAGTGAAGTATCTGCCACATTGGGTGGCTATGCAATTCGAAATGGATCAATAACTTTCAGACAAGGTTGACTTCTTTCCTGTCTCGCAAAGATCATTCCAAGCAAAAGTTTCCATTAGGTACTACAACTGGTGGAAGAGTCATATGTTGACTCGAGCAAATTGTAATGAAGTATGTGTTTATGAAGATGAGTAATCCTAAGGCTTCACTATTTGATCAACTAAGAATGCATAGGAAAGGTTGCAATTCCTCTGCATCGAGGAATCCTAGCAATCATAGTGAAGAACTTTCGAAGATCAAGGTAGAGACGGCAAGTGAATGGAGCAATAAGGAGGGAGATTTCCCTTTGGATACGGAGGTTCAACCTAGTGATGCAAATAAAAATAATGTCAAATCAAAAGTGGCACCAATGGTTCCACCCAAAAAGGGTGAAAGTAGTTGTCGAATGAGGCCTCGGGGTTGATTGTGGACAGTTGCATGTCACTAAAGGTGCTTAAGCTATTTGGGTGCACTCAGGTTTCTTGTGGTTGATTGTGGACAATTGCACCAATGCTTCTTGTGGCACCTAGCGTGCTTTGTTCTCTATGCTACTGTTGATCAATCATTCGATGCAATATTGAAATTTGAAAACACCAATAGATCAAGGGTCCAATTTATGTGTCGGATGTTAAAAGGATAAGATCTCATAGAGCTTGCTGGCTTTGTGTTGCAGAGTTCAAACATGTTCTTGGATGGCCACCCAAATAAGTAGGTGAAAATTTCTTGGATTAAAGCTAGCTTCAATTCTAGAAACGTTCTAGCCTCCTAGAGACGTTCGAGCCCCCTAGAGAACACGAGATGGGTGCCACAAGAAACATACCTGAGTGCACCTAAACAGGTTAAGTACCTTCAGTGACATGCAATTGTCCACAATCAACCCCAAGGCCTCATTCAAGCATACCGGTAAGGTTTGCCAATATATCATCTGATATATATCCAGTTTTGCTTCCACAGATAATATCAGGAATTGTTTTTCGTTTGCCCACTGCTACATAGATAGTCTCCTAATGACCATGCTAAAATGTAGTAATCTTCACGAGCAACCCACCCACTGTTCTTGATGTGCTTTTATTAATCTTTTTCATATTCACATCTTTTTAATTTGATGTCTAGGTGTTCTTTAAAAGACGCCTCATTTATTTGGAACTCAAACTATCCTTATACGCCCAATATCTCCATACTACACACCCGATGTGGGATCCTTACACAAAGATCCTATATGCAAAACAACTCTTATAGGTTCATATAATAAGTTTTTGATGCTAAATTGTTAAATGAACTCCATGAAAACTATCCACATTAGACAATTCAAGAATGATTGAAATATAAACATCAGTTTCAAAAATATTTTAGCATGCAGTATATCATACTCATTTTAGCGCATGGTTTATGAACTTTTGATTATTTTGAAAAAATTATAACGAAATTTCAGCAGCATACCATCTATAAATAGAACATTTTTCCATAAAGACATGCTCCAAAAACCTGGTTGTTTACAACAAGTAATTCAGATTAAGCATGTAGGAACCTAAAAATATCTACCAGCATGCATTACACATCACTGCATCAGCCATGCAGGTGGTATTCAGTTCAATTAGCATGCACTGTTATTATCACCTATCAGCATACATTTCATAATACTGCATCAGCCATGCAGTTGGCATTCCAGACAAATTAAATAGGCAATCTAGGATATTTAAGCGATTTAGAATAGTTTAATATAATTCATGTGAAAATATAAACTATCCATCAAAGAATTATAATTATTTAATATAATATGGATAGTAGGTTGTCGTGCTAATCTCATAAGGCATATAGGAATAGAAAGTCACAATGAATATCTCTTTAGGTTTACTTTGAACCATTCGGAGGAATGATATGACAAATGTGGAGACTAAAGTCCCATTCTTAATTAGTATTCCAAAGGTGTACAGTGAATGCATATACCAAGATTTGTCATTAAGCACAAACAACTTCCAAAGCCTTTTAACCATCACTACCCCTAATCTTAAGAACTAAGGATGAATTAAGAAATTATGTAATTCCAATCGGAATACAAAAAAGTCAATAGGTTTTTAATGTTTATGAAAATAGTATACAAAATGGGAAGTACTTGAGAAAATACTATGCATCAATTGAAATTCATGTAAATTTAATTGATGAAAATCTTAGATTAAATCAAGGTTTTGTTGTGCCTAACATCAACAACAAAACAAGAAATAAGAGCAAGCGATTTATCAATGATGTCTTCAATTTCTTATTTTAGCCAAATAAAAGTTTAACAATAACAATGAAGGAAACCTAATAAATTATGAAAAACAACTGATATTGAACCGCAACCAAGTTGTAGAACTTAGTTAATTATGTTTGCAACCCAAAATTTTCAGATCAAATTAATCCCACAATAAATCATTCAAAAACAATAAACTACATGGATACTAAAATTAAGGAAACAAACTAAATCACCAACAAACTATTGCAGCAATAAAATAAAAGACAAAAAGTGCATGAAACACATTCCACACTCACCTTGTCTCAACAAAAGCCAACTCAAATAAATTCATGCTTCCAAAAATGAAATATCAGCTTCCTACCTTTCAACAGAACAACAATCCTACGTATTTACTTATGTAAACAATATAAATTTATATAAATCTTGATAAAATATAGTACAAAATAATATTTCTATTTTAAAATTTTGTATAAGTTTTAATTCAACTTTCAAAATCTATACTTCCAAATATATAAAGGTTCCATTTGGAAGCATGAAATTTGGACTTTCAATTCAAATTTAGGTGACTTTAGACAAATTTCAATATAATTTTATATTACATCTTAGTCAAATCTAAAACATTTCCAAACATAGGAAATTAGAATTTTGAATGACAATTTGTGAATTTAAGAAGGGTATTTTAGACTTAATAAAGCAAACTAAATGAATTTTAAAACTACACAATTATGATTGTAATGATTTTTATAAATTATAATTTTGAAAGTTAGGACTCATTTAGATAAAGAATTTTAGTTGATGAAAAGAAAGAAAAGGAAAATAATGAGGACACTCACACACCCATGCACACATGCACACGCGCAGAATGTCATAAACACACTCACAACACTCATCATACGCACACTGTCAAACACACATTGATGCACACACACTCACACTCACACACAGTACTGTCACACAAATACTCGCGTAGACATAGAAAATTTCAAAAGAAGAAGAAGAACCTGCAAAGGAGGAGGGAGGATCGGCGGCGGCGGCAGCGGAGGGAGCAGCTCACGACATCGGTGGAGGTAGTAGATGATGGTGTTAGTGGGAGTGGCGGCGGCAGGTGGAATGAATGTTGGGGGTGGCCGGAGAGGACGGGCACAGGGAGGAGGAGGAGGGAAGAGGAAAGTCAGAGGGAGATCGAGGAGATTGGGGGGGGGGGGAATTGGGGCAATTGAGCACCGGCTAGGGTTTTAAGATTTTATGGTATTTGTGATGGTTTAAAACCATCACTAATACTCCAAAAACTATCACAAAAAGTTTGTAAAATCATTTATATATTTTTTAATAAATAAAACACTATTAGTAACGATTTTATAAACTGTCACTAATATAAGACTATTAGTAACGGTTTTGGATAAACCGTCATTAATATTCTATTATTAGTGGCGGTTTCTAAAACACCGTTACTAATAATACACTATTAGTGACGGATTTAAAAAACGTCACTAATATTCTGCCTATGTTTTTTTTTTTTTTAATATTTAAAATGATGATAACGTCATTTTTATGCAATCTTGTCATTTTATCTCATAACTGTCAACAATTACTCTAAACCGTCACTTGGAATATTTATTTAGCCTTAGTTTAGATTAAATTTTTTGTTCAAGGAAGAAAAAAAGAAAAATAAGAAGGAAAAATAGATCGAGGTTGCTTCTATTAGGAAAAAAAATGAGAAATGATCTTCAAGACTTGATTCATTGAAGAAGCTAAAAATGAGTAATATTTCCACAAAGCCTTTCCACAATATATACTACAAAGTTTGTCTCAAAGAAACTAGAAAAATCTTCCTCAGATGATGAAAGTGGGACTTCCTTAAATAGAATGCTTAAAGAGAAAGGCATGTCGGGTTGGGTTTCCCTCCTAAGTAAGGATGGGCCAAACTTACCCAATACGGACCCATATGTGGAGAGGCCCATTTGGGAGAATAGGGTTAAACCCTATCCTTTGCTGCTAGAAAGAGTAGTGCACAATCAGAAAATAAGAAAGAAAAAGAAGAGAGAGCTGCGGCCGCCACAGAGAAAGAAAGCTATCCAATCTTGATTAATTGCTCCGATCAATAAGCATTCGTGGTCTGAGAGTTGAAAATTTACAGGGATATTCATAACATGTAAAATTTCATTGTGAACGGTTGAGATTGGATTCTGAGCATCCGGTGTTTGTTTTCAGCCCATGAACAGTAGCTTCGATTTTTTTTTTTGCCACCATTGAGAAAGAAAGTTGTCTAGTCTTGATCAACTGCTCCGATCAATAAGCATTTGTGGTGTGATTGAGCTAAAAATTTATAGGGATGTTCATAACATGTGAATCTTCATTGTGAACGGTGAAGATTGGATTCTGAGCATTCATTATTATTATTTTTTCATCCTGTGAACAGTAGCCTTTGTTTTTGTGAGATCTTTCTTTAATTCTTGTAGAAGTTTATTTATGCCAAGGAATTCTATTTCTTGAAGATAGTTGTTGATTGTATGTGTCTAGTTAAGACTAGAGAAGACTCATGTATTCCCATAATTATTGATAATGGAATTTTTTGAGTGGACTATGGTCACGTGACTTTTCCTTCTCACATCGAGAATGTTTTCCACCTAAAAATCGTGTGTCTTGTGTTTGTGGTATTTGGATATATATTTTTCACATATATATTGCTTTATTTTATGGTCATAGCAGATTCACACAAAGAGAGATTTTGAGCATTGTTGTTTCTCCCAATAAGACCATCACTAGTAATCATATATTAGTGACAGTTTTAGGGTACTCCTTATGTGACTTGGTCATGGAAACTGCTTTCACCCTTTTCTGGTAGAACCATTGGGGCCACTTTTGATTTCACATTAGAGTCACCCTAGCACTGAGTTGAACCTCCGTATCCAAGGGAAATCTTCCTCCTCATTGCTCCATTCACTTACCGACTCTACCTTGATCTTGAAATGTCCTTCACTAGGATTGCTAAGATTCCTCGATACAAAGGTATTGCAACCATTCCTATGCATTCTCGTTTGATCAAATGGTGAAATCTTAGGATTGCACATCTTCATAAACATATACTTCATTACATTTGCTCAAGTCAACATATGACTCTTCCACTAGTTGTAGTTCCTAATGGAAACTCTAGCTTGGAATGATATTAGCAGGACAAACAAGAATTCAACATTCTCCCACCTAAATTCAAGTCAGAAAATTTTCCCAGAAGTTCTTGATCCATTCTAAATTGTTTTTCATTTTAGTTTTTCAAGAACATACAAAAACATAAACTAGCTAATTTTACATTTTTATGACATCTACGAGATAAATAAATAACAATAAATAATTTTCACACTATATGCTTACGGAAATAATTTTATTTTTTCATTTTTTAGTTGTTGAAAATAGTTTTTAACTCAAAATTTTTAAATTTATATATGAAATTTAGAAAATATTTTTTCATTATTTTATAGATTTCTAACTCTTACATTGTGAATGGGATGATGAAATTCAAATTTTGGATTTTAATTATATTGACCATATGTAAAGTTTTTTCTAATACATAACTTAAAATCCAAATTCCAAAATAAATGATTTCAAAATTTATTTTATATAATTTTTAAAAAAATTGAAAAGAAGTTATCTTTTTTGTAATTATATTGAAATTTATAAATAAAATTTTTGAAAAAAATATTCTACACATTTAACCAAACTATTGATTTTCTTAATTTTTAATAAGAATCTTTAAAAAAATTTAATAAAAAACACTGTTAGTGACGGTTTTCATAAACTGTCGCTAATAATAGAGTATTAGTAACGATTTTTTTAAACCGTCACTAATATAGTTAAATAAATTAGTTTTATATTTTTTATTTGAAAAACACTATTAGTGATGGTTCTTGTAAACCATCGCTAATAAAAGACTATTAGTGACTGTTTTCGTAAATCGTCGCTAATAATGGACTATCAATGAAAACCATCACTAATATTATTAAATAAATTTTATTTATATATATATTTTTAAATAAAAACACTATTAGTGATAGTTTATAAAAATCGTCACTAAGAATAGACTATTAGTGACAGTTTAAGAGACTTGTTAAAATATATTAAAATAGTGTGTAACCAATATGAGTTTATATAACAACATAATATTTGATATTTGAAAATCATTAACATAATTTCTGAAATCATTCTCTGATCCTAATCAATCATATGCAAAATATTTGACCCACGAGATTACTCAAGGATAGGGGTGATTCCCCGCCAATACAAGTAGTACCCTTATGCTCTAATATATTTGGCAACCCGAAGGTCACTAATGAAGCATATCAGGGCACTCACCTTACTCATTAAGCCCTCTAGTGTTAGATTGATCTCGTACTCACACAATTCAAACAAAGGTTTACCAGCGAAGGCTCCAAGGATAGGGAAATCTACCTGCCCATACAAGTAAGTTCTCTTTGCCGTAGTGCATTATGCAACCTACTGCTACATCTGATACTACTAGCGCACTCACCTTTCTTAATAAGCCCTCAGACAAAGAGTATGCCCCGCCCCAGTTGTAACATATTTTATTAGTATAAATACTTCTAATATCATAATACATTATTCTTCCTGTCATTATTCAATCATTCACATTTTTTCACGTTCATAGTTTTAACATTTCAGTTCATTTCACTTTAAGTGACTCTTTTTCCATTTACATCGATCACATTTCACATTTTATTCCATTGCCATTTCATTCTATTTTTATTTCATTCACTCGTACTATAGTTGCTCTTTAACCGTCATCAGTTAGTCCACATAAAAATGTGATAGAATCTGCTAACACAACTCCTTTTAGCTGTCATCAGTTAGTCCACATAGAAATGCACTAGAATCTACTAACACGACTTTCAACTGTCATACATTTACATGGTTGCATTAACATATACAAGCAGCATGATTTATATCATATTTTATTCTTAATGCTTTACTTACTTAGCCTGCATCTCATACATTTAAAATATATTTGCACAGAACTTACATTTACTCATGTCACACAATTTAGCAATAAAATTCATACATATTCCTTGTAAAATAAGTCAACCCACATTTAGTATTTAACTATTGAAAATATAATTTTCATTTCTTACATAAATTTCCAAAAAATACCTTTCACTTTCATGAGTCCATTTTCGCATATGCATAGCTAAATAAGCGGTCCTAAGTTCAGAAAACATAATTTACATGATTGGCATTTTAAAACCTATACCAAAACATATACATAAGTATAACATAATTCATTATCTTTTATTTCATAAAACATGATTTAATATATAATTTCTCTTTACGTGATTTCTTGAACTACGCCAACAGGGACCCTGAAAAATACCTGCGATGCTCACCCAAACCCTAAATCAAAAATTCTAATTTTATTAAATCAACCCTAAATAAAATACTATTTTAACATTTCCTAAACCCATAAATTCTAAATTAATAATTATACCTTCAAATATAACCAATTTACCTAATTTCCCAAATCCCACTCTTGCTTTGGAGTAGGGACTAGGAAACCTAAATTGAAAATTTACTCTAGCCAAAATGACGACAATCGCGACTAAGATCATGTGGTGATACTCGATCGTCGATTTAGCTAGCTAAAGATCTAAGGAGAAATTGAGAAAAGAGATGAAGTATATCTTTTCCCAGAAGTGGGGTCTATGCCGTTCCCACAACAAATCTGTTATGGTAGAAATGTCGGTGGTAGAAATAGGAACCTAACAGTTCCTTCCTTTTTCCGATCGGTCAAATATCCGTTGAGAAGTTGAGGAGAGAGGGAGAGGAGACAACGAGAGTGACAGAGAGAGAAGGAGAGAGGGGGCCTGAAAATCTTCCTCAGGAAGATTCACTATATACATAGTATATATTATTATATTATTATTAAATCTTATATATATATAATTTTATTTATTTAATAAATCATATTTAATAATACTTAATTAATTAATTAATTCATACTAATAATTATTTTTTTTATTTTTATTTTTTAGTTTTTAGAATTACTCCAATTCATATTATTTTCTAGGATGTTACAATTAGTGATAGTTAACTTACCGTTGCTAATAAGTGTCTTCTAGTGATGACTTGAAACTGTCACCATGATCCCAAGAAATGTTGCTAATATTTTTCCGGGATAGTTTCTGTGCAAAAAGTGGTCTCTCACGATAGTTTGAGCGGGAAAACTAGTTTTTGGTGACGAATGTATTATTAGTGACGATTTTAGAACCGTCACTAATAGTGTTATATTAATGACGACTGTCAAAACCGTCACTAATACTTACACCAGTAGTGACGGTTTTTAAAAATCGTCACTAATATAGTAATATTAGTAACGATTTTAGAACAGTCACTAAAACTTTCGTCACTAAAAATCAGTTTTTTTTTTAGTGCAAACTTAGTAAACTTTATTCATTTTAAGCACTCAAGTATCCAAGTTGGGCATACGAGACCCAAATCAAGTGTGGTCAGTTTCGACACATTCATGACATTGAGTTTGATGAGCCGGAGCTGATGGTGTCCAAAAATTTCATGTCAATTGAAAATTATACGGTTAGAGGAAAACTTAGTAAATTTAAGTGTCCAATTCGGGCATACGAGGTCCAAACTAAGTTGGGTCAGTCCTAACATGTTCGTCACATCGAACTGGACATACTGGATTTGACGGTGCCCAAAAACTCATCCCTGAGAGTTTTTTCCTCACTTAAAAGGAAAGTTAGAATACAAACATAGTAAATTTAATTCATTTTAAGCACCCATGGGTCAAATTTGGGCATACAAGGTTCAAACTTAAAGAGGTTAGTCCCGGCACATCCGTCACATTGACCTAGACGTGCCGGAGCTAACGATGACCAAAAACTCCTCTCCAGGAGCTTTTTCTCTACTTAGGAGTAAAGTTAAAATACAAATATAGTAATTAAACTTATTTCATTTTAAACACACAAGTGTCCAATTCGAGCATACGAAGTCCAAACTAAATTGCATCAGTCCCGACATGTCCATGACATTTAGTTGGACATACCGGAGCTGATGGTGTCCAAAAACTCCTCCCTGAGAGTTTTTTCCCCACTTAGAAGTAAAGTTAGAATACAAAAAAATTTAATCAACTTTGTTCATTTTAAAGAATACTTAACTTAAAATCTGGGCATATACGAGGTTCAAACTGAGTTGGGTGAATTCCAACTGATCAAACTTAGTTATGTACAATTATTTCATTTTTTTAACTATGTCCGAATGTCCGATTATTTTACTATCAAATCATTTTTAATTATAATATATACATATATGTTCAAACATTGTATACTAATTTTTTGTATAATTATCATTTTGTAGGGTTTGCAGTTGTCACAACACTACGCGACGATACTAGGCACTACAGTCGGATGTACGCAACTTTTGACTTTTCCTGTATTTCTTGTTATCTTAACAGAATTAATTTGTATAATAACCTTGTCTTTTGTAGTGTGTAATTGTCTATTATTGTTCTAATTTCTTTGTGCGAATTCTGATATATCTTGCAAAGACACAGTTAGTGTTTCCTTTTGGAGGTTTCTTTTGATGTAAATCTTGATTTGGCTAGCAGAATGTTTTATAAACATTTTGTTAAAGTTACCTAAATTACTTTAACTCTCACTCATTTAAATAATTGAAGTTACAATTGTACATTGACGTAATGTTTGGATGCATGGATTTGAAATTGAATTAAAATTATAAATACATGGATTTGTATTTGAATTCTATAGAATTCCAAATACATGGTTTGGCTAAATTGTAAGATAGAAATGGAATTCCAAATCAAATCCAAATTTATTGTTTGGATCACCTTAAGTAATGGATATAGATTTGGGCACCTTTAATTTAATTTCTAATCATTTCATGTAATAATGTGCTCGTAAATATTCTCAACATTTAAAAACATGCTAAAAATTATAAAAGTAAAAAAAAAAAAATCATGTATAACTAAAAATTAACTATAAGATCATGTTTTACCAAGGAAAGATAGTTTTCATTTTTCATGAAAATATCATAATGAAAAATTAAATAGTCTACATCAACTTCTCGAAACCTAGATGCAATGCCAAAAAACTAGAGCAAAAAATTACAAATAACGAAAAACTAAAAGTTCAATATCAGTTAAAATACTAAAGTCTCATGTATCATGTTGATCAAGATGATTTAACATATTGATGCTCACACCGGTGATACCAGACCAATATGATTTTACCATATGTATATGTTTTAACCGAATTAGGTATTTATGATTTTTTTTCTTTGACAACATGATAAAATCATATTCGTGGTATGTGGGATATGCCTAACAATTTCTTTATTTTTTATTTTTAATTTTAATGGAGGCCCATGCATTTTATTGTTTGCAGTTAAAATGACAATATAGTAAGGGGAAGGTCATTAATATAAAAACAATATAGCTTTATACATAAGAGCATCATAATAAATTTAATGTAAGTATAAAAAGAAATATACTCTTATTTTTTGTTTCAGAAGGATCTTAGATTTGGATTTGTATGGATTTGAAGAAAATATAATAGAAATTGTATTAAATTTTGTCTAAATTTACCTAAATTCAAATTTAAGACTCGAAATTCTTACTCTCAAACCAAAAATTAAAAGGATTAAACATTATATTTTATTTTTGCCACAATTTCTTTTGAGCTTAGTTATCATTTTATTCTAATTTTATTTTACACACTAAAGTATGTCATAATAATAATAATAATAATAATAATAATAATAATAATAATAACCGGATCTAAAGCAACTTTTGCCTTTTGGACCGAAAAATAAATTAAGAATCTATTTTTGAAGAACAAAACACAGTGAGGTCTGAGTGCCGTAGCCAAATGAGGGAGTTGTAGGATAGGGTGACCTGTGCCTAGGTGCCCGTGGGCGATGTAATCATTGCAAAGGGACAGAATTTATTAGCAAAGAAAGGCTCCGAGGAGCCAGAGTCCAGGATCCCCATGTTCCTCTATTCCTAGAATCTGTTCGCCTGCAGAGATTTTTTTTTTAATTTTTTCAAATATAAAAATATAAACCTTCTCCCCCACACCCTCTCCTTGTGTGTGTATATATATAATGGGTAATGCGTAGAAACCAGAAAACCACAAGCGTCAGTATAATGGCAGGTGGCTCCAAATTTTTTTGGGTTTCTCTCTTGCTCTTTTTATCCGCTGTCGTTGACAAATCAATTGGCAAAATCACGCCCAGGTTTCCTTCTTCTGTTATTCAACCCGAGAGATTCTCTCTTGCTGCGGAAAATAAAGATGAGCTATACGAAGCCAAATACTTTACCCAAACTCTGGATCACTTCAATTTCAATCCCCAGAGCTACCAAACCTTCCAACAGAGATACTTGATCAGCCACAAGCACTGGGGTGGCGCCGCCAATAACTCCCCCATCTTCGTCTACATGGGAAATGAAGGAGATATAGAGTGGTTTGCGCAGAACACTGGCTTTATGTTCGAAACCGCCCCCCATTTCAGAGCTCTTCTCGTATTCATTGAGGTAATACTTTCAATTTTTGTCATTCAAATTATATGCAATATTTAGAACTTTCTTCAATTTTCTGGGTATGCAAACAGAGAATGTGTACATAGATGCACAGCAAGGTTACAGAGCATGAGGGAGGAGATCACCGCCCATGTCCCCTTTTTCATTTATTTATTTGAATATGATATATATTCAGTGAGATTGGGATCCGCTTGACTCGTTCTTTTCCAACTGTGAATTGAAACTGCAGCATAGATACTACGGAAAATCAACTCCGTTTGGGGGCAATAAGGATGTAGCATACAGAAATGCAAGCACGCTTGGGTATCTGAGCTCGACGCAGGCATTGGCGGACTATGCCACTCTCATCATTGATCTCAAGAATAATTTAACAGCAACGGACTCTCCTGTGTTCGTCTTCGGAGGATCCTATGGAGGAAGTATGCATTTGTTCCCCCCATCAACAACAATTAATGAATGAAAGGAGAGATGGGAGTGATTCTGAATTTCTAATTGTGATTATGAGTATTAGTGATTGGTTGGTTTGTTTTTAATTGAGCAGTGCTGGCAGCGTGGTTTAGGCTGAAGTACCCACAAGTGACCATGGGAGCTCTGGCTTCTTCTGCCCCAATCCTCAATTTTGACAATATAACGTCTCCCAATTCCTTCAACACCATCATCACCAACGACTTTAGGGTCTCTCTCTCTCTCTCTCTCTCTCTCTCTCTCTCTCTCTCTCTCTCTCTCTGGAATTTGTGTTCTGGTCTCTTTCTGGGTTGAAGTACTAAAAAATTCAGTATATTTTTGGTGTGTGCTGCATGTGAAAAATTAGAGTGAGAGTGAGAATTGTTACAAAGTGATAAAAGGATCGTGGGAGCAGATTGAAAATGCGGTACAGCAAGCAGGGGGACTTGAGTTATTGCAAAAATCCTTTAGATTATGCAGGTAAGCACTTTTTTATTTAATCTTTTGTACTTAATTAGTTTTCAGTAACCGATTCTTCTGACACGCTTTGACCTTTCATCTCCTCTTATTTTATTTTTCTCCTAAAGAAATAATGTTAGTGCAAGTGATATAGAGGATTGGCTTGCCACAGCATATACTTACACTGCTATGACAGATTATCCTACTCCATCCAATTTCCTAAATCCTTTGCCAGCTTATCCAATAAAACAGGTATATGTACATTCATTCTTATTATGCACTAAACTCACCTCTCTCTCTCTCTCTCTCTCTCTCTCCCCCCCCAAAAAAAAAAGCTTTACATTTTCTTCTGGCACACTGAAATAAAAAAATTACCCACTCTTTTTTATTTCTTTTTTTATTTATTTTTTTTTGTAAAATAAAAAAATAACAAGTGATAAAGTAGTCTTCTAATATTTTAAAACATAAATTTAAGTATCATTAGTATTCTTTAAGCACAAATAATTTCTTCTTTTATAATTTTAATAATTGGTTTGTTAAATAAATTAATAGCAGCAAATGTGTTTTATTTTCTGCCTAATTTGTAGTAGTTAGTTAGTATGGTGTTAGTGGTAGTTTAACATGATGTTAGTGGTGCCTAAGAGTTGTTTAGCATGATGTTAGTGGTGCCTAGAAGTTGTTTAGCATGATGTTAGTGGTGCCTGGGAGTTGGTTAGCATGATGTTAGTAGTAGCATGATGTTAGTGATGCCTAGAAGTTGTTTAGCATGATGTTAGTGGTGCCTAGGAGTTATTTAGCATGATATTAGTGGTAACATGATGTTAGTGGTGCCTATTTTTGTGCTTATAACCGTTTGTTTTTAGCCTATATAATGGTCATTTCCTTGTCAATGAAGTAACAGAGTTTTCAATCCAACTTTGTTTCCCCTTGTTTTTAAATTTATCGTTTTCTTCTTCCATTTTACATCAGTGGTATCAGAGCCAAGTTAGAGTCCACAATGGCTTCTGAAACTTTTATGCAGCCAGCATGCTTTGATGGTTACTATGACCATTGGAGCATGCTCATGGAAAATTTTTTGAGGTCCAAAGATTATTGGAAAGTTGTTGTTTCTGGAGTAGTAGAACCAACAGTAGGTGTTGTGCTAACAGATGCACAGAAGGTGGAGCTTGTAGGGTAGAATTTGAAGGATTTCAAAGCAAAAAGTTATCTCTTCTAGGAAATTGATCGTTCCATCTTGGAAACCATTCTTTGTAAAGAAACTTCTTCCAAGCAGATCTAAGACTCTATGAAGAAGAAGTTTGAGGGGATAGCAAAGGTAAAAGGGCACAACTGCAAGCACTTTGAGGCGATTTCGAAACTTTACACATGAAGTCTGGAGAGTCGATGACAGGTTACTTCTCTAGGATGATGGCAATCGCAAATAAGATGAGAATCCATGACAACCAAGACAGATGTAACGACCCCAGATTTTTACCAAATTATATATATATATATATGTATGTATATATCTGTATATATTCTACAATAATATAGCATTACTTTGATACCCATAATACTATTCACTATAACATCTCGGACCCACAGTGGTACCTAGGATACCTGTTTATAAAACATACCATCTATGCAGCAGAAAACATAAAAATATTTTAACCTTATTTACAATACCAGAGTTTCAGTATTTCCCAAAATATACATATATATCTCCCAAAAATCCACAAGAACTCCTAGGGACTACTTAAAATACATCTCCTAATATAACACTTATCCTTCAGCTAGGGTACTAAAGTCCTTCTATCTCGGAGCTCACTCTGCACGTTAGTCTGGGTTTCCTGAAATGTTTGAATTTTTGGGGTGAGACACCTCTTAGTAAGACAGAATAAGTTACTACCAGTGTGTGGCAAATGAGTTTAACATACATAACATAACTCAACTATTATTTAAGCTGTAATTTAGATCTCAGCTGAATGTAAATACATACCATAACACAAACCTAGTCCATTTAAAATAAACTTTCTATTTGAACATACTTTTAGCTGTAATAGATAGTTCCCGTTCTTTGTAAAACTATATACGTACATATATATACATACATATATATATATATATATATATATATATATATAAAATTGTGAAAGCTTCCTTGGATGGATAAATGTAATAATGAATTAAACCCGCATGATCGGGTTGTGCAGCTTGTGGGCTGGACTTAAACCATGGCTGGCCTACCAAGTTAAGCCAAACTATAATATGTCTGTAGTATGATTGGCCAGTTCAGCCTGGTCTGGACTACTAGGGAGCTACTCTACTTTTCACTGAGGCACAATCGACTATCAATACCACACTCTATCTGAGATGTGTGGTTGCACTATCTATACCGTGTTAGCTATGGTGCTGTGCTTTGTAATATGCTCTAGTCCATCAGGGTTATGATACTGTATAATACTATGTATCACTATTTTACCATGATTCTGTATAAACTGTATATCATGATTCTGTAATAACTGTATAACATCATGGTTTTATAAAAGCTGTATATAATCACGGTTCTGCAAAAAGTTGTATATAATCATGGTTATGTTAAAAGTTGTATATAATCATGTTTCTGTAAAAAGTTGTATGTAATCATGGTTTTGTAAGAAGCTGTATAAAATTCTGAATTAAAATTCTATACTAAAACTTGTATTCCTCATGCCACACATTTTAGGGTAAAACTCAGAATACTATATCTATACGAGAAAACTGTATTTTACTACTATATGGGAAAATCATATTCTCTGCTGTATAATAATAATATATCATCTATAGGGTAATTCTAAAACCCAATTTATGAACTTTCACAAATATACAACACATGAAAAATCATAATATATACTCTAAATTTTATATTCTGTAATATCTAGAAAATCATAGCTAGGCTAAAATCCCATCAACACATGTTATACTTTAATTAATAACATTTCTAAAATATATTGGCTTAACTTATTCCCTTTACTTGATTATCGAGAGACCTGCTAAAATCTCTATACTCACACCTGCAGCGTTTAGAAGTCAAAAACCCTGAAATCGTGTATCCCTCAAAATAATGTCACATTCACATTTTCCTGGATCCACATACTCTATTTTATGAATGAAAATCCAAACAATTAAATATTATCACCCTTACCTCATCCCCTGAAGAAATGTGAAGAAATGCCTGCAGGAACCCTAAACCCATGCCTGTGGCGTTTACACCGAAACCCTATATTCCACAAACCCCAATTTATCAGTTCAACCCCATAATTATGTACATATTCACATTCCTAGACCTATTCACTCATTAAATCAATTAAACCACCAATCAACATCATGAACAACTTCCTTACCTCAGTTTTTGGGTGATGCCTGAGATCCTCCAAACATAATTCTACTCCGGTCAAATTGACGAGGATCGCCGCTAGGCTTTAAATACGGTGTCTAATCATCAATTAGGTGAGTTTAGGGTGAGAAAATGAGGAGGGAGAAAGAGAGTCTTCGCAGCTTAGAGAGAGAGGGAGAGGGTTTTGAATTTTTAAAAGAAAGATGACATGCAACCCTTATATAGTATTATGATCATAGAAAAAATTGTTGATGGTTTTTGTTGACTTTTCGAGTCTGATCCGTATTTCGATGCTGACAAACCACTAGTATCTTATGTGTGCATTTAGTTTGTGAATAGTTTTTCATTTCAGTACGAACATAAGATAATGAAAAGTGGAAGCCAAGATGGGACTTCAAGCGTACACACAACTTGGCATATGCCATGAAGAAAGAGAAAAAGACGAAGACATTTATTGTATTTGTATTGCATTTAATTTTTTTTATCTTTGGTCAATGCATGCATCTGCATGATATGGATTGTATGCTCAAATGGCTATAGAGTTACCTTAGGGATCACATTCGGTCGACCAATGTCAGATTTTTGAGTTTAACTCTCAATGACCATAGATTGACTTTAGGTCCCTAAACATCACATGAAAAATCCTCTATAACTTAGAAGTCATAATTATGTGAACAAGGGTGACTTTGAATAAAAATTTAGACTTAAATGCACAATCTTAATATGCTCAGTCGACCGAACCTAAACCTACATAGACTTTCGGTCGACCACTTTTAAAATGACCATGCACCGCACGGCCAACTGAATTGGCACTTGGGTAATTCCCAACACTTTGGTCGACCGAACTCATATTTGAAATTTGATCTGGTTAATCGAGCATCAAAATATGGTTGACCGAACCTACCCTGGTCGACCGAACCTCGAAGGGTTCAAAATTGCCTTAATATGGTCGACCAAAGCCTTAATTCAAAAATGCCACGGTCGACCGAACTTAGTGATATGGTCAACCGAACCTCAAATATGGTCGATCGAAACTCTCGGGTTGGATTTTTTTAAAAGCGCTAAAACATTATTAACTTTTAATTAAACTTTTCCAAAATACCAAGCGTATCCTTAACGGTCATAATTTTTGTAAAATCTATAAATACCCCTCATTTTCTTTGATTAGCAACTTTGATTAACTCTAAAATTCTCTCTAAACCTTTGTTAATCAAAGTTTCCCCAAACCAATTTTTATTGATAAAATCATTTCCTTAGGGCATATTTAGTATCAAAACTCTTCCACTCTCTTTTCACTTATTTATTTCAAAATTATTTTTAAAGGGAGTATTTTGTTTGGGCATTTGTTTTGTTTGTATTTATTGCACAAATATTCTTGAGCCTAAATTCCAATTTCGCCAAATGTTTTTCATTAGAAAAATCTTTGTTGGAGAACATATTTTTCATTTATATATATTCACATCTTTTATTTGTGCAAAAATTATTTAAAGATCAAAACAATAGATTTCTCCTTTTTTTTTTTTTTTTGAAATATATTGTAGGTGAAAATTTTGTATTAGGGTTTAAATATATTTAAGCACCCTTACTCTACTAAGCATAACTCATATCATGTTAGAGTGCATGTATTGAGCTATACTACTGTACATTATCTGGTTAGTATAGAAGCATTGTCTTTGTACACATATTTTATTGAATATCTATTGTATTCCCGATGTGTGGTCGGGAGAGGGAGACTAGCCTTGTGAATAGTCCCAAATTGGTTCAGACCCAGTTAGGAGAACTAGGAGATGCACCCTCCTGGGAATGTGTGCAAGGTGTTGGCTCCACCTGGTAAGTGATTTGGGGAATGTTTGTTTTAGAAGGACATTGTAAACGGTTTCTGCTCTACTCGTAAGTGAGCAGGTTTAGTGCAATCCTTGGGGGGTATGCCCAATGTGGGGATGTAGGCTAGTTTGACTGAACCTCGAGAAAAAATATCATGTGTCTCTCTCTCCCTATCTCATTTAAATTATTACACTTTAAATTTAGTATGTGTATTCCTATTTATTTACTATCATATTTGCACACATTTAAATTAAATAAGATATACTGTACACTTGTATGTCTGCTCTCACAGTTTAATTATTTTATATACACGTTTGTATTATAAAAGAGATATGATATGTGGTGAATTGACATAAATGTTTAATTTAGCCAAAATATTTTAAAACCCAATTCACTCCCTTTTTGGGATCACACCAATTCCAACAGTTTTCTTGAGCTCTCAAAAAATCATCGATGGTTTGGTCTTTAACCAAATCAGTTTTCACTATTTTACCCTTAACCCGACTGCAGTAGAAGTATAACTGTGGACGATTTTCTTGGGCTCTCCTAAAACCGTTGACAGTTTGGTCCTCACCAAACCATTTTCCTCTTTTATTCTATTTTTATTATCATTTCTATTTTTGGAGTTTCTACAACATATGTCACTATCATTGAGAAGATTCTTCGTTCGATAACAACAAAATTCTACTATGTTGTTTGTTTGTTTGAGGAATCTAAAGACACTGACATCATGTCCATTGATGAATTGCAAAGTTCTTTGTTGGTTCATGAGCATAAAATGAATCAGCAAGACAAGGAGGAGCAAGCGTTACAAGTCTCGACATCAAAAGTAGGAGGTTATGGACGAGGAAGAGGCAGAGGTAGAGGTGGCAATGATGGTAGACACTCAAATCAAAAATATGAAGATTCTGATTCTCAAGGGAGAGGAAAAGGCCATGACAACAACAACAATCATTCAATGCCTTCGAAGTCAAAGTCAACAGACAAATCAAGAATTGAATGCTCTAGGTGTCACAAGTTTGGCCACTACAAGTTAGAGTGTCCGTACTTATCTAAGGAGAGATGGTGGAAAGCAGTCCAATTTTGCTTAGAAGGAAGAAGAAGTGTCTTTGTTGATGGCTTGTCACTAAAGGAGGAAACCCGCAAGAAATTCTTGTGGTACTTAGACACTGGCTGCAGCAACCATATAAGTGGAGAGAAGTCTATATTCTCTGAATTGGATGAAGCTTTTTGTGATGTTGTGAAGTTCAGTGATGGCTTTAACATTCTCTTTGTTCTAGATTTGAGAACAAACTTACTCAGTGTTGGTCAGCTACAAGAAAAGGGATATGGAATCTTTATCAAAAATGGATTTTGTAGAATTGAAGACAAGAAGTTAGGCTTGATAGCTGAAGTCAACATGACAGTCAATCGAATGTTTCTGTTATGTCTCCATGACACTGATTGGGAGAGAAGGAAATGACTATGGCATTTTCGTTATGGGCATCTTAGCTTTGGTGGGTTGAAGACTTTACAATAGAAGAATATGGTGACAGATCTTCCTCAAATTACAGATCCTTCTAAAGTTTGTGAAGAATGCGTTGTTAGCAAACAACACCATAATTAATTCCCACAAGGGAAATCATGGAGGGCGAAGGCTACAATGGAACTTGTTCATTCTAACATTTGCGGGCCAATAATTCCATGCTCTAATAGAGGCAAGAGATATATACTTACTTTCGTTGATGACTTTAGTTGTAAAAGCTAGGTTTATTTTTTGTAAGAGAAGTCTGAAGCCCTTCTAGCCTTTAAAAGCTATAAAATGCTAGTTGAGAAAGAAGTTGGCATTCCCATAAAAATTCTTCGCACATATCGTGGTGTAGAATATAACTCACATGAATTTGCAAGTTTTTGTGAGACTTATGGAATCAAGAGGAAGCTTACAGCAACATATATGCCCCAACAAAATGACGTTTGTGAAAGGAAGAATCATACTATTCTAAATATGGTGCGAAATCTTTTAATAAGGAGTTGTATTCCAAAGAGCTTTTGGCCTAAAGCAGTTAACTGAAGCATTCATATATTGAATAGAAGTCCCACACTTACTATTCAAAATAAGACACCAGAGGAAGCATGGAGCAAACGGAAAGTAGCTATTGATGACTTTAGAATTTTTGGGTGTGTTGCATATGCCTATATTCTAGATCGGAAGAGGAAGAAGTTGGATGACAAGGGAGAAAAATGTTTTTTTTGTGTTAGTGATTAGTCAAAAGCTTATAAGCTTTACAATCCTAACACTAAGAAAATATTTATTAGTCGAGACGTTGTTTTTGATGAAGATCAAATTTGGGAATGGAGCAAAAATGTAGTTGGAGAGCCAATTCCCACTAGTTTTGATGGAGAAGATGGTGATGAAGCAATCCAGCTGTAACAACACCTTACTCCAAATACTGATGCATTTTAGAATCTTCAAAATGAAACTTATGCATCCTCTGAAGTCACTCCAACGGCACCAGAAGGGGCAGCTGAATCACATTCTCATTGCGTTCGAAGGAGGCCAGCATGGATGTTAGATTATGAGGTAACTAGAATTGATCAATCTGAAGACCAAATCACTCATTTTGTTCTATTTTCATATTGTGATCCTACAATGTTTGAAAGTGCTGTCAAAGAATCAAAATGGCGGAAGGCTATGGATGTTGAAATTGCAGCCATAAAAAAGAATGTCACTAGGGTGCTATCTTTCAGAAGGGCACAAAACAATTGGCATAAAGTGGGTTTATAAGACAAAGTTGAAGGAGAATGGTGAAGTAGACAAGTACAAGGCACACATGGTGGCCAAAGGCTATAAGCAAGAGTGCGGTGTTGATTATAAAGAAGTCTTTGCTCCAGTTGCAAGGTATGACACAATTAGATTGGTGATTGCATTAGCAGCTCAGAACTCATGGCCTATCTTTCATTTGGACGTGAAGTCGATGTTCCTCCATGGAGATTTGAAGGAACTGGTATTTATCGATCAACCTCCTGGTTATGTGAAATCTAGAAATGAGCATAAATTGTATAGATTAAAGAAGACTCTATATGAATTAAAACAAGCCCCGCGAGCTTGGTATAATGGTATAGAAACTTATTTTTTGAAGGAAGGATTTCAAAAATGTCCTTATGAACATACACTTTTCAGAAAAGTTGAGAATGGAGGGAAACTGCTCATTGTTTGCTTATATGTAGATGATCTAATATATACTAGAAGTAATACAACCATGCTTGGAAGCTTTAAGAAATCCATGATGGCTGAATTTGAAATGTTTGATCTAGGCATGATGCGTTACTTTCTTGGCATAGAAGTGTTGCAGTCTTCTATCGACATTCTTATTTCTCAAAAGAAATATGTG
Source organism: Malania oleifera (assembly GCF_029873635.1). Classification (NCBI taxonomy): domain Eukaryota; kingdom Viridiplantae; phylum Streptophyta; class Magnoliopsida; order Santalales; family Ximeniaceae; genus Malania; species Malania oleifera. Next base: position 120,583,969 of record NC_080417.1, read on the forward strand.
GGAGAATTCTTGGATAGGTTTCAGATGAAGGATTGTAATCTTGTGAATACACCATCTGAGTTTGGTTTGAAGCAAAACAAAGATGATAGAGGAAAGAAGGTTAACGGTACTCTTTACAGGCAGATTGTAGGGAGCTTAATGTATTTGACTTCAACAAGGCTTGATATAATGCATGCCATAAGTGTCATTAGTAGATACATGGAGTGTCCAACATAGATTCATTTTTTGGCTGCAAAAAGAATTCTTAGGTACTTGCAAGGTACTAAGGAGTTTGGGTTGTTCTTCAAAAAGGGAGAAAAGTTAGATTTGTTTGGCTTTACAGATAGTGATTATGTAGGAGATTCTGATGCTCGTAAAAGCACATTTGGTATGCTTTCGTGTTGGGAACATGAGTAGTTTCATGGTTATCAAAGAAGCAGCCAATTGTCACATTGTCAACCACTGAAGTTGAATTTATTGTAGCAACAACTTGTGCTTGTCAAGCTATTTGGCTGAAGAAGATTCTTCAGGAGCTGCAGTTCAAATAATATAGGCATACTCTTATTTACTGTGACAACAGTTCAACAATAAAGCTCTCAAAGAATCCTGTTCTATATGGTTGAAGCAAGCATATAGATGTGAAGTATCATTTTTTGAGAGATCTTACAAATGATGGAGTAATTAATTTGGTTTACTGTAGAAGTGAAGACCAGATTGCTAATATTCTAACAATGCCTCTCAAATTTCTAGCATTTCAGAAGCTCAGGGAGTTACTTGGTGTTTGCAGTTCAAAGGACTTTATCAGAGGGATGGCGTTCTAAAGTTTAAGTCTTATTAAACTAATGTTATGTATGAAACATCAGTTTAACAGAGGGTTTGTTGAATAAATTAATAGCAGCAAATGTGTTTTACTTTCTGCCTAGTTTGTAGGAGTTAGTTAGCATGATGTTAGTGATATCTACAAGTTGTTTAACATGATGTTAGTGATGCCTAAGAGTTGTTTAGCATGATATTAGTGGTGACATGAAGTTAGTGGTGCCTATAAGTTGTTTGGGACGATGTTATTCAGCATGATGTTAGTGGTGTCTAGGAGTTGGTTAGCATGATGTTAATGGTGCCTAGAAATTGTTTAACATGATGTTAGTGGTGCCTAAGAGTTGTTTAGCATGATGTTAGTTGTGCCTACTTTTGTGCTTGTAACCGTTTGTTTTTAGCTTATACAATAGTCATTTCCTTAACAATGAAGTAGCAGTAGAGTTTTCAATCCAACTTTGTTTCTCATTTTTTTTTTAAATTTATTGTTTTCTTCTTCCATTTTACATCATAGTTTGTTGGTAGTCTTATTTCACCAAAGGTTTTTTTTTTAATATATATTTTTAATTAAGAAAAATAACCAAGAGAGAGGGACAAAATAGTCATAAAAGAATAGAAATAGAGTTATATATAGGACGTCTGGGTGTGGTGACTGGCCTAACGGCATTGTTCCGAGGGTGTGCAGATGTGTAAAGCAATAGACGACTCAACGACCGGAAATGACATATTTGCCAAGGTGTGCGATGCGGCTAACATATACTATAACTACTCTGGAACTGCCACGTGTTATGATGTGAATGATCAGTCTGATCCCCATGGCCTCGGTGGATGGCAGTATCAGGTTTGGAATCTTACATTACTTCTATCGTCTCATCTCCTTTATTATTCTAAAAAGAGAAACCTTTAACTTGAAAAAGAAAATTATTTTTCATTTAGTCATTTTTTTATATAAGGACATCTATATATATTAGTTAACTATTAAAAGTGACCCCTGAATTCCAGAAATTTATCTCCCTTTGAAGTTACAGGGTTGGCTTTAAGGGGCGCGGGATTAGTTACGTGAACCGTAAAACGGACACGTGAAAATCCGGTGTGTAATCCAAAAAAAAAAAAAAAAACTATTAAAAGTGAATTGATATAATTTAAAAATATAAATATAAATTACTTTATGATATTTTAATTAAAAATTTTTACATAATATACTAACCATTACTTTTAAGAGATTTGGTATATTGATATTGAAATAAACTAAAATTAGCATGGTATAAAATAATGTTCGGAGCTTTTTAAATGAGAGAATAATCCCTGATCTCGCTATCAAAGTATCATTAGTTTAATTTGTTATTAGTTTTGGTATAGAAAAAAGTATTTAAAATTTTCATTTTAAATTATTATTGATTATACATGGTGAATTTGTATTTTAAATTTTAAAAAAATATTAAGCCCTCGAAAAATTTACACTAATTCTTTGCACAAATTGACTTATAAAATATGGGACAGTAACTAAGATGATGCAGATTGAGTCAAAATAATTTTAAATTTTTTAAAAATGTAGAGTTTACTCAAAAATCATTTAATTTATTGGGGACAATTTTATAAGATAGTTATTATAAAATCTAAGAATAAAATACTTAGTGAATTAAAAGAGTCATCGTGGGTCTAATCATGCCTTGGGTGGGCCCCATGGTGGCAACTTCATATATCATAAATTCATAATCAATTCGAAAGGCCTCTCTCTGAATCATTTCATAAGCTCCTCCACATTATCCTTCTACACATTTAATCATCCCCCAAAAAATTATTAACCTCATCCATCTACCATGGATCCACGCAGTATAGCCAATAAAGGCAATAGTAATTATAAATTCATAATAAACTCAAAAGGCCTTTATCTAAATCATTTCATAAGCTCCTCCACGTCATCCTTCTACACAGCTAATCATCCCCCAACAAATTATTGACCTCATCCATATACCATGGCTCCACGCTGTCTTGCCAAAGAAGGTAACAGTAATCATAAATTCATTATCAACTCAAAAGGCCTCTGTTCGAATCATTTCATAAGCTTCTCCACATCATCTTTCTACACGATTAATCATCCCCCAAAAAATTATTGACCTCATCCATCCACCATGGCTCCACGTGGTGTTACCAATAAAGGCAATAGTAATCATAAATTCATAATCAGCTCAAAAGGCCTCTTTCTGAATCATTTCATAAGCTCCTCCACGTCATCCTTCTGCACAGTTAATCATCCTCAAAAAACTTATTGACCTTATCCATCCACCATGGCTCCACGCGGTGTTGCCAATAAAGGCAATATTAATCATAAATTCATAATCAACTCAAAAAGCCTCTGTCTGAATCATTTCATAAGCTCCTTCACGTCATCCTTCTACACTGTTAATCATCCCCTCAAAAATTATTGACCTCATCCATCCACCATGGCTCCACGTGGTGTTGCCAATAAGGCAATAGTAATCATAAATTCATAATCAACTCAAAAGGCCTATGTCTGAATCATTTCATAAGCTCCTCCACGTCATCCTTCTACACAGTTAATCATCCTCAAAAAAATTATTGACCTCATCCATCCACCATGGCTCCATGGAATGTTGCCAACAATGGCAACAGTACTGGGTGGTAGGCTAGGCCAACTTTTTCTTAGCTTTTTCTCGAACGACAAAGCAATTCATAAGGCACTGTTCGTTAAATCAAATATATTCTAATATTTTTTTTTCTATGCACTATTATTTGAATTTATCCCCCCGTTTGATTTATCAAATGAAACTTGAAATAAAATTAAATGTTAGGAATTTTTTACATTCCTACATAGTGTGATGACATAATTATAATAAACATTTTTCTTGAAAGTCATTATAAATATAGAATTATATTAAAAAAAAAAATTCTATTAATAGTGGTTGTAATTATGTCACTAATTATGAGTCTGACTCACATAAGTCTAAGGGTTTAGATAAATCAAAGATAAGAAGAATTTACATGTCTTCCAAATATTAAAAATCTTTTATATTCATTAACATTAAATATTTAAAGAAAATAATTAATTTGTAATATGTATAAAATTTAGAAAATAAACGCATTAACATGTGGAGTAGAGGCATACTGTATAAATTTAATATTTTATGAAATGAGGTGCACCTAGGCATGAGGTGCTGATGTCGATTCATTTGAGCTACCGTAATAAAATAATTTCACAATTTCGAATTAGAAATCTGAAACCACCAAAACACTTACAATAATGAACGCATCAAAAAGAAAATCAAAGATTAGAATAGGCACAGTTGCCATTGAATCAATGTCTTGGCGAGCCAACAAATTACAGAATAGTTACTCAAACAAACAATATATATGGCAGCAACATGCCACAATGAACATCAAAGAAACCACATTGCCTTTGCCAAAGATTTCAAAGCACTAAATGCATAGACTTCAGCTCCCAAAGTAAAAAAGTTCTTTCAGGTTGAAAAGAAATAGAACGCTCCTTTTGTCGATGCTCAATAGAACACTACGCACAAAGTTGATCTACGAAGGAAAAGTGCAAACTAAGAATATGGAAGAGTTTACCAATCCAATGAATCCCAACATAAACTGTTGGAAAGTCATTTCCCAGTCCAAGACGGGTGGGAAACAAGCCATGAATAGTGCGGATGAGCTCCATACAAACAAATGGAGCAAACAAACAGATATGCCAACATAGATGACAAACATCTTTAGGAATAAAATTAAATCTATCATATCAATCTGTAATCCGTAATAGTTGCGTACTTTCATTATGGTATTCCTCTTTACTTGGGATGGAGATTGAGTCTGAGTAAACTACCCTTTTCCCTTCTCTCAAAACTATAGTTTGACTGGGAATTATTATACGTGGGCTGAGGTTAAGAAAGTCTTATTGTGGTTTACTTATCCCCACATCATGGGCTGCATACGCACAAGACCACAGCCATAAAACCATTAGTGTGATTGGCCTAATGCTGAAAGACTGGTATCACTAACCATCAAGGGCCTCAACTTTTTTTGGGTGACTAAGAAATCAAATAAACCAAGAAAAACAGTAAATGAAAAAAAAAGTAAAAATAAAACTAAGAGTCTTTAATCCCTCGAAATCAAGATTGTACTAGGATTAGCCATATCATCATCAATGGTTGCCTAGGATGACACTCCCAACCCCCAATTAAACCGCCATCACTACTTGGATTTTCCAAGTTCCAAACAGTACCATAAACAATGTAAGGGAAAGTGCTATACATGCATAAAATTATAAATATTAGTATAAAGCTGACGAGGGAGGGAGTCTCGCAGGCATGCACAGAGATGGTAATGCAGACGGATGGGAGTGACGAGAAGAGTATGTTTCCTGCCTATCAATCAGACTACAGTGAGGATGTAGAGTACTGTCGACTTTACTACGGAACCTATCCCCGACCTCATTGGATTACTACTGAATTTGGTGGCCATGTAACTCTCTCTCTCTCTCTCTCTCTCTCTCTCTCTCTCTCTCTCTCTCTCATAAATATATCCCAAGTAATAAGAGGGGTTGGTTTCCGTTTATGTGCACATATGTATGACAACATTTTTTAATTAGATTAGTATTGTCTGCATTAATTATATTTGGATGCTTTAAATACTCTAGCTTGCCTTTTTACAGAATATTGAGAGGGTCTTGAAAAGGTTTGGAAGCAACATTATTTTCTTTAACGGCTTAAGAGATCCTTGGAGTGGTGCAGGGTGAGTATACAATTAAATATGACTCTCTCTCTCTCTCTCTCTCTCTCTCTCTCTCTCTCATGTTATGTAATTTTCTTAATTCCGTATGAAATCATGCAGGGTGCTAAAGAACATATCCAAGAGCATAATTGCCATAGTTGCAAAAGAAGGTTAGTTACATCGTATCCCTCCTCCATCTTGAACTTTTTTGTTATTTTCCTTTTCTAGATCGATGCATTATAGTTCCCTTAAGCTCGACTTACTTATAGTAAGATAGTTTATCCCTCATTATAAAACCCTTTAGCCCTCTCCTTATACTGTTTTAAATTTAAAATTTCAAATGGGGTGATTCTTTGGTACGAAATGTATGTCTATACAATGGCAAAAATAATGAATATATGTTGTTAGAGCAAATTAATAAATTACAAAAAGTAGGTGGAGAACAACTAATGGACAATTTGATCTTTAGGGCATATAGAAATTGTTATTAAGTAGATGTTACCATCCTATGCAGAAAATTATTTAGATATAACAAATTTTTTTGCAAGAAAGCACTTGTTGTGTAAAGTGGTCTAAATGTCAATGCCAATGCGTAGCAGAAACAAACAAATCGAATCGGAACAAATAATGCAAGCAAGCAACGATGAATATGGAACTATCACTCACATAGTGCATAAAGGAAAGCAATAAAATCAAAGACACAAGAATTTATGTGGTTCAGCAATGTGCCTGCATCCATGGGAGCAAGCGGTTGATTTTTAGTATCAATTCGTCAAACTTATATTAAGGGTTACAAATATAGTTTATATATCAACCTTATGCGCACAGAACACTTAGAATACATCTAAAACACTGTTGTAACAAATCCCAGAGGAAAAACCTCCAAATCCCCCAATCTAGTGATCTCCAAATTCAAAAATTTGTAATATGAGCTGAATGAAACTATTGACAGTTTGATACCGAGAGTAAACCGTCACTCATACTTTCATCCAAACAGTCGATGGTTTCTTTTTACAACCATCTTACTTTTTTTTCGCTTTACCATGCTTTTCCGATGCATACATTCCACTTAATATGAGCCACATCTCCAACAATATCCGCCTTGGCCAATATTCACAGCTTAGGAGAAATATGAAAGCACAACTCGTTGCTCCACTTGAGATAGTAGATTCGGACTACCTCCTATGTAGCACCTTGAGACATTGATCAAGTCCAAGCAATGTTTGAACTTGTCCGCTGTGAAAAGCTTTTTCAACGTATTAGCTTCTTTCAGACGTGTGAACCTTCTTAAATAGAAGTTCACTTGAAGCAACCAATTCCCTGTTCTTGTGAGACCGCACATCAATGAGCTTTGTCCTTGCATGATACACCTGGTTCTTTGCCAACTGGTTCTTTGCCAAATGAATGACACTCTAACAATCACACTATAGCCGAACTCCACCTTACTGGACACCCAACTTCTTGACCAATCTGTTAAGCCACAATGCTTCCTTAGCAGCCTCAGCTACTACCATGTTCTCTGACTCAATAGTAGATAAGATAATGAGTGACACCACCATAGAACTCCAACAAATAGATCCTCCCACAAGGGTGAATACGTATCTCATGGTAGGCCTCTTGTCATCCAAGTCTCCTGCGTAGTCACCATCCACATACCTTATCGCTGATGGATTACTCTATTGTCTACTAAACATAATGTCATATCTGGTTGTACCGCTTAAGTACCTTAGAATCCACTTGAAAACATCCCACTATTGTCGACCTGGATTTGAAAAGAACTTGCTCACCACCCTGACAACTTGTGTTAGGTCTGAACTTGTACACGCCATGACATACATCAAACACCCTACAGCACCGACATAGGGGACCTTCGACATGTCATGAATGAACCTCATCGTCTGTCTTTGGGCACTAAGCGGTAGATCGTCTAAAATGACTCGCTAATGGTGTACTCACCGGTTTAACATTAGTCATGCTAAACCTCTCCAACACCTTCTCCACATAGCCACCCTGAGATAACCACAATCTCCCTACAGTTCTGTCCCTATGAATCTAAATGCAAAGAATCCTCTTGGTTGTACCCAAGTCTTTCATGTCAAACTCTTTACTCAACAAAGTCTTCAACTGATTATTCACCTCATTCATGTCTTTTGCAGTAATAAGTATTTCATTGACATAAAGCAATAGAAATTTGAGAGAACCAGCCTAAAAACCCCTCATATAGATGTAGTTTTCGTACTCACACCTCTTGTAGCCGATACAGATCATATAGGCGTCAAACCGTTTGTTCCACTGCCTCAAAGACTGCTTTAGCCTGTAAAGTGATTTCTTTATATTACAAACGAAATGCTCCCATCCAAGTTGGAAAAATCCTTCTAATTATGTCATGTAAATCAGCTCCTCCAAATCAACATGAAAGCTATCTTTACATCCATCTGCTCCATATACATGTTGTATTGCCCCACTAATCCCAACACTACCTTGATGGAAGTGTGTCTGACCACTGAGGATAAGATCTCATCATAATTAACTCCCTTCCTTTGCGAGTATCCCTTTGCTACCAACCGAGCCTTAAACTTCTCTTTCTCCTTTTCTAAAATTGTTTCTTTCTTCCTGTACACCCACTTCCTAGATGGATGCTCTACCAAGTCCCATGTTTTATTCTTATGCAGTGATTCAATCTCCACCACCATAACGCCCATCCAACTATTTTTCTCCTGGTCGTGCATTGCCTTCTCAAAGGTAGTAAGATCTTCACTGCTAGTGATAAGTGCATAAGACACAAGATCATCAAATCCATACCTAGGGGTTGGCCTGATGACGCGTTTGGGTCAGTCTACAGTTATACTACAATGTTGCTGGTCCCCCGAGCTAGAACTCTTTGCACTGTCATCTCTACCATGAGTCTCCAACTCCACTTGCATCACCTACTGATCTCTCGATTGAGCTAAAACTCCATGTATTTCTGTCCCGAGTCTCCAATTCTATCTACACAACATGCTCATTGCTGCAACAGTTTTCTGGCACTTGTTTCTCTCCTTCTTTCTTGAGTAGGCTGCAACATGACTTTCTCATTAACAACCATGTCTCTACTGGTCACCACTTTTTTTTTGCCACCGGATCCAAAAGTTTGAACCCTTTCACATTTTTTTGATATTCCAAAAAGATGCATCGTCTAGACTTCACCTCAAGCTTTGATCTCTCTTTACACTATGATGTTAGCTTTGCTGTAATTCCAAGAGGGGGGGGTGAATTGGTATTTTTAAAAATGAATCCCCTAGGTCAATCAACCTGCAGTAGTATTACACAAACCTAAGGTCAATCTAGTGCTAATAAAATAAATCAATGTATATATTCAGCAGAAATTAAACTTTACGAGTAAACTAATTAAGCATGCACAATAAAGTAATAAAAGAGAGATAACACTAGATATGTTATCGAGGTTTGGAAACAGTGCTTACATCCCCACCTTCACTCACGAGCACAAGTATTACATTAAGGCTCACTTAACGGGTGGAGCAGCACCTAATTACAATCAGGTCAATTAGTACAGGGTTGACTTCAACCTTTACAATCAATCCTTTCGAACTGGATTACCACCTCTTCAGGCTATGCGTGGAATGCAATTAGATTTTATTACAAGATGCGTACAAGCAATATGCTTCTCAATAAAGTAGATTTGCACTAGTAATAATCAACACACTACTGTATGATAAGATATGATAAGTTCAATATAGTTTTAATATCTACTCTAAAAAATTAGTGCAAATATAGCAATCAGTACGTGAGAGTGTATGTGTTAGGATCTTTGTGTCAAGATACTAATATCAATCTCAATGCAGCAACAAAGATCTTCACAATACAAGCTAATATTTCAAAAATATTTTTCTCAAAAATAGGCACAAGAGATATTTGAAAATAGTTTGTAAAAATTTATTTCGTAAATAAAAAACAATACTAGCTCTTGAGTATTGCAATGATAATGCAAAACTCACAAGCTCTAAGGAGTTTTCCCAAGGAAGACTTATTGATAAAGTCTCCAAGAAAAACTCTTAGCTTACTCTCAAATAAAAATATTTCTCAATCAACTAGAACAAATGAGAGTGTAAGCTTAATGAGAAAATCACAAGAACACTCTTACTTAGCAAGATTTTCAATAAGGATAAGTAAGAATGGAAGTAGGGTGCTTGAATATGAAAAATGAGATTTTTGAATTTCCGAGAAAATTTGCAAATTGTGTTTGCTAATCTTGCCCTAATACATGCAAATGAGGGGGTATATATAGACACCCCTGAAATTATAATCGTTGGAACCTATCTGGCATTTTTGGAAAAGTTTAAATAGGGTCAATAAAGATTAACAACATTTTAACCTCTATAAAATCCGAGCAACCCAAGAGGGTTGAGTGACCATTTTTATGGTTCGCTCGACCGAGTTGCCCAGTTCGGTCGACCAGGATGAATTTGAACTGGGAAGATGGTTGATCAGACTTAAGGCAATTTTTAGAACCTCCGAGTGTCGGTCAACCAGGTTGAGTTTGGTTGACCGAACATGGATGTTCGGTTAAGCAGGTCAATTTTATACTAAAATTTCGGTCGACTAGACCATTGGGATTTCCCACGTGTCTATTTGGTCGACCAAGGCGATGCTACTTATTTTGGGGTCAGTTGATCGAAGGGTCAAACCATTGACCTTGGGGAGGTTTGGTCGATCGAAGTGTATATAGTGTTGGGGTTTGGTCGACTAAACAAGCCAACTTTGTGCATTTCGATCCTATTCTTCTTATAAAATTGTCCCTATTCACATGATAGTTAAATCTAAGATTATGGGAGACTTTTTCATGTATAATTGTAGGTCTTATAGTCAACGTAAGGCCTTTGAGCTTATCTATCCTATCATGCATGCAATGCATTAATTATTACAGACCTTTAATCTTTAATTATTACAGACCTTTGATCTTTAATTATTACAGACCCAAATAAATCTTAATTAACTTACAACAAATAAATGTATTGGGTCTCTAGCTTCTTCACGTCCATGTGCATCATATTGAAACCTCCAATTGATCCTGCACACAAATTCATTAATCATTAAATACCTGAACATTTGTCACAATCAAGACAGGGTATGACCTATCAAGTCAACACACGCTGCTCGTAAAACTCTCTTAAACTCGAGTTTGTGTACTCAGTGCCATTGTCTGACCTGAGGCACTTAATCTTTCTCCTCATCTGGTTTTTCACCTCAGCTTTCCACAATTTAAACTTGGAAAATGTCTCTGACTTGTGCAATATGAAGTACACCCAAACCTTTAGTGAATAATCATTAAAGAAACTCACGAAGTGCACATGCCCCCTCATGATGCCACTCTCACTAGTCCCCAAACATCCAAGTGAAAGTAGTCAAGTATTCCCTTCGTTTTGTGCATGGCTTCCATGATATGAACCCTATTCTGCTTCCCAAGCACACAGTACTTGTAGAAATCCAACTTACATGATTTGACCCCCTTCAAAATATTTCTCTTGTGAAGTTCCTTCATTCCACGCTCACTTATATTCCCTAGCCGCATATGCCACAAAATAGTACTATTAGACTTAGACTCTGCAAATGTAGTTCCACCTACAACCGTAGTACCCTGCAATGTATAAATATTCGCTGGTACTTTTAGCCCCTTTATCACAAAAAGAACACCCTTGCTCACCCTCATTACTCCACCTTCAGACTTGTAACTAAACCCATTACAATCTAAGGTGTCTAATGAAATCATATTCTTTCTCAACTCTAGTGTCTGCCTAACATCACATAACATCCTCACTACACCATCATAAATCTTGATTCTGATATTCCCCATCCCGACAACTTTGCAGGTAGCATCGTTTCCTATCAAAACGGAACCAGAACTCACGAATCTGTAAGTGTTGAACCAGTCTTTGTTGGGTGTCATATGATAAGAGCGTGTCGAGTCTAAGATCCAAGAATCTGTGAACTCATCTGACCCAGATGAAATTGAGAGCATATCCCCATCACCACTCCTAGAGTCTCCTTCTTCCACTACATTCGTTGTGCTTGATGAACCTTCTTTGTTTTTAGCATTCCCTTTCTTTCTCTCCAGACAATCGGATTTTATGTGCCCCTTTTCATGGAATTGGAATGAGCCCTATTGTTACTCTATCCATCCCGAAACTTGCTCCTCCCACGATCCTAGTTCCCTTTCGCCACGAGCCCTTCACCTTGAGTATTTTCATTACTAACCTTCTTCCTTTGAAGGAACCTAAATAGGGCACTCATGATATCCTCCAATTCTAGATTCTTTTTCCAACATGTCAGAGTCGTAAGCAAATTCTCATACGTAGGAGACGTACGTAAGGAATTCAGTAGCATCAGCGCTTTGTCTTCATCCTCGAACTTCACATCAACTTGCTTTTGATCACTGATGATTTGATTAAATATGTTGATGTGTTGCTTCAGGTCTGAACCCTCTGTCATCTTAAGCCCATAGAGTATTTTCTTAAGATACAACTTGTTTGATAAAGGCTTGAACATGTACCGACTCTCCAGTTTCAGTCAAAATGCCGCCAGTGATTCCTCATTCATTGTGTGATACATCATGCGATCTTCCAGACAAAGCTTGCTAGTAGCCACATCTTTCGCTTCCAACTCGTGTCATTCATGCCTTCCGAATATTTGTCATATAGTGTCTTCACCATACCTTGCTACATCAACACATCCTTAAACCTCCTCTGCCAAAGTCTAAAATTTTCAATGCCATCGAATTTACCATTATCAAACTTTGCTGAAGAAATCCCAGCCATTGCAACCAACAACTCTAATACCAATTTGTTGTACAAAGTGGCCTGAATACCAATGGCAATGCACATCAGAAACCAACAAATTGGGTCAGAACAAGTAATGCAAGCAACCAACGATAAATGTACGGAACAATCACTCACAAATAGAATAAAGGAAAACAATAAAATCAAATACACAAGAATTTATGTGGTTCAGCAATGTGCTTACGTCGATGGGATCAAGCGGCTGATTTTCACTATCAATTCGTTAAGCTTACATCAAAGGTTACAAATATAGTGTATATATCAACCCTACGTGCACAGAAGACTTAGGATACATCTAAAACAATTCTGTAGTAAATCCCGAAGGAAAAACCTATAAATCCCTCAATCTATTGATCTCCAAATTCAAAAATCTGTGATCTGCACCGAACGAAACCATCGGCGGTTTAATATCGAGCATTGTTACTTCTATAGAATGGAAACGCCGATGGTTGATACCGAGAGAAAATTGTCACTCATACCGTCGATCAAACACTCAACGATTTCTTCTTATAACTAGTTTTGTTGTTTTTTATTTCACTATACTTTCCCAGTGCATACGTTCCGCTCAATATGAACCTCATCTCCAACAACACTTATAATATAAGGAAGCAAAAACAACTATAATTTTGTAGATATACTTATTTCTCCTACCAAATTGAGTTCAATGTACTTTTAGGATAACCAAAAATAATATAGTAAGAATAGGCTAACTCTAGGCCCACTTGAAAGGCCCAAAACATAAATATATAATAGCAAAATGACGGGTATATGTTTCTTAACTTTCTCATTTAAATGGTAGAATTTTTAAAATAAAATAAAATAAAGTGACGATTAATCAAAATCAAAAATCAAAAAGATAAATTTAAAGAAAAATGAAAAAACCCACAATTAGCATATGTGTCACCCCTGCTCCAATTTTTATACATAAATAGATATATTGCATTTTAAAAAGAATAAGAGTTTGTTTATATGTGCACATATGTAATTTGATTTATATTAATATATTCAAAAAATTATGATAGAAATTTTATCTTAAATCATTTGTGTTCCAAGCAAGACTATAAAGACTATAATAAATATTCCTAGTTATATATAAATTGAGGGATTGATTGATTTGATATATAAACTAGGGGCGCACCACGTGGACCTGAGATTCTCAACTAAAGAAGATCCTAAGTGGCTCCAGGATGTGAGGAAACAAGAGATCAGCCTCATTGCCAAGTGGCTCTCTAAATACTATGATGACTTGGGCCGCCGCCTGCCTTGACCCCACTCCCTGATGCTCCCTTCTGGCTTTTGTTCATCGCCTATTCAGCTGTACAAAATGTTGACCATCACAAATAAAAGATTGTAAATAAAGAGGAGAGGAGTTTGTGGGCCCATCTGTCCTATTCTCTTCTTCTTTCCCGTGATGATCACCTACCTGTAATAATATGGTTCTTCAAACTTAGCAATTTGAAATTTTTATTTTTGTTTATTTTTTACTTTTTGCTCAGTAAAAATAAATATATATTGATCAAAATATTATATACAGAGTTCATTGGACATACCCAGAAAAAAGGAAAAAATACAAGTCCCTATCTAAGTAATTGTAGTTAGTTCAAGTTACACAGTCTTCCTAATAAAGTAACAAAGGTCTTGAAACAAACAGTATAAAAGCGAGGGCAATTTAAACATTATACAAGTTAAATTTGTCATAAACTATTCCGAATGTATACCTTTGAATCATTTCAAGTAGTTCTGAGCGAAAAATTATTTTCCCTTCAAGCTTGCATTTGTTGCGGGTGTGCCATATGAAGTAAATCATGGCAATCGAACAAACCTTCTTCCCAACTGTCTGTATCCCAGTGCTTTTGACCTCCTCATGAATATTATGTGGTTCTATGATTTTGTGCCATATAATTATTTTACTTCATATGATAGGTTGTACATTTTAATGCTTTTAAAAATTTTAATTAGCATGATGCAAAAAAATTTAAAATTTGTTTTCTAGTCTTATAATTGTAATGGATTTATAATCCTCTTGTAATTGCCTATTATTGTACTATTATTGTTCTAATTTTCTGGTGATGGTGGTTTGAATTCTGATTCATCTCGCAATATCTTTGCAATTAGTATTTTCTTTTAGAGATTTCTTTTTATGTAAATATTGATTTTTCCAGCAGAATATATTATAAAATGTTGTTAAAATAAACTAAATTACATTAACTCTCACTCATTTAAATAATTGGAAGGTGTAGGTGTGCATTGACATAGTATTTGGATTTGGAAGTGAATTGAAATTATAAATACATGAGTTTGTATATGAAATCTACGGAATTCCAAATTTATGGTTTGGCTAAATTCTAAGATAGAAATGGAATTCCTAATCAAATCCAAATTTATTGTTTGGATCACCTTAAGTAATGGATATGGATTTGGGCATGCTTGATTTAATTTCTAATCATTTCATGTAATAATGTGCTCGTAAATATTCTCACCATTTAAAAACATGCTAAAAGTTATAAAGAGTTAAAAAAAATCATGTATAACTAAAAATTATGATCCAGTTTTACCAAGGAAAGTTTGTTTTCATTTTCATGAAAATATCATAATTAAAAATTAAAAATTCAACATCAACTTCTCCAAACCTAGATGCAATGCCTAAAAACTAAAGAAAAAAAATTACAAATAGCAAAAAACTAAAAGTGCAACATTAGTCAAAATACTTCCATAATTCTATCTATTAAAGTCTCATATATCATGTTGATCAAGATGAAACAATACATACTGTATTTTTAACTCTTCTAGAAGTTTATAGAGTTTCTCAAATTTCCTCTCATCATGCATCAACAAATCCACAACTTTTAAGAGTTGCTTTTGACCCAACTCTAAAACTTTGTTCTTCTCATCTAGAACCATATGAGTAGTTGGTCTTTTCATAGAAGTTTCATGGTTATGAAATCAGCCATTCGATGCAAAACCGCCACAATCACGTTTGAACTCCTTTGTTTCTTCTTTGGTCATGGATTCAATGAAGTAGAAGAACTAGATCTTCCCACTTGATGCACATTTTATGGGACATTTGTCGCACCTTCACCAATTTCTCTTTTGTCAAAACTCTTGCAATTGAACAACTATTAATTTGCTATAATGTTAGCGCAATCTTCCTGGCTTATTTGTGCTTCTTCCCCTGTAGCACACTTCTTGCAATATAAAGTACATATATCATCCCAATTTTTAATACGAATCTTACTTCAATAAGGCATTACGTCAGAATGTTCCTACAAAAATAAGAATCATTAACATTATTTTGATAGAATTTCAACTCTACAATATGTATGTTCCAAAGGTCCCTATTAGGTTTAAAGAGCAACATCAAGCATATAAAGTTCACATTGAGCAGCAAACATAAAGCTACTTGGACTTAGCCAACACCAGTGAGAAACAACAACAACAACAACAACAACAACAACAGTGAGAGAATAAGCATATATTTGCAATGAAAAAGAAGCCTCGGTAACAAGAGTACTACTAGTTTCTACAAATACCAATATTAATGGTTACAATAACAATATTAATAACAAAAATACTGCAATAATGGAAACAATATCAAGCACACCACCATTATGTATATACTATATATAATGCTCAATTAATATCATCATATTAATGTTAATAATGTAGGAATACTCAAAGCAACATAAGAATTCCAAGTTGATTCTTTAGTCACTACGACTCTGTTTCTTGCATGATTCCAAGAAAATATTGATTTCTCAAGCATAGGACTCACAAGGTTATAACGTTACTTTTTTTTTTTTTTTTTTTTTTTTTTCATATCTTCAAAATATTCCTAACATATTTTTTTTTTTTGACAGCGAATCCATGCTTACTCAACAGTGTGATAGTTGCATTCCATGCACTTGGTTTCCAAGCAAGTGCACCATTTAACCTATTTCCTACATGCATTTGCTCTACTATAACTGATGACAATATAACATTTGATTCACCTATCAATGATCAGAATTAATTGAGACCCTTTCCTTTATCATTTTCTTCTCTTGATTGATAAGTCATACTTGTGGAACAAGTAATTAAAACTATTTGGAAAGATACGATAAACATTTATATCCTACTTTTAAAATAGGAAAAATGGGAACAAAGATTTGAACTACTATCATAAACATTGCATTTTGATTAACATATATAAAGATGTAAACATAAAAAGTCTAGATTTCAAACCCAACAAAACAAAATTACAAATTGATGACATAGAGACACATATAAAGTTCACATTGTAACACATATGAAGACATAATACATAAGAACTATGTTTCCCTAGCTTGGTAATCCCCAAACATTGCTTGAGCCAAATTGTCCCTATTTCTTGTCCACTTATTTGCTATCTATATTGCTCTAATGTGCTTGTTAACTCTAATAGTTTGAGTAACTTAATAGTTTGCTACTCCTCGTCAATTTCATTATTTTCTTTGGATTTTTCATGCTCTAAATCAATGTCAACTTCAACTAATAAAGAATCATTAAGCTAGTAAACTCATAGAAAATTATGAAGGATGGTACATGCATTAATGATTCTCACTTAAGTTTTTAAATTAAAGAATTAAGGTGTCCTAAGAATGACCCAACACTTCTTGAGTAGACCGAATGCTCTTTCAATGACATTTCTTGCTGGTGCACACCGAAGGTTGAACAATTCCTTACAGTTTGTTGGGTTATTACCACTTTTTGACCATTCATTGAGATGATATCGAACGACTCTGTATGTAGCCAAAAAACCTAGGCCATTTGTGTATCCTGCATCAACAAGGTAATATTTCCATACAATAACCAATGACATGTTAATATTCTATATCTATTTAAGAGTCTAAAATATTTAACAGTTGAAAGAAAAATCTCACATACCACCTAGGACAATCAAAGGATCCTGTTTTGTCAATGCATCATGCGGGATCCTACCATCAATAGAAGAACCTTCCCATCCAAGTAAAAAACTGACGAACTTCAAATCCTGAGAAAAAACGCATAAAACATTATTAGTCATAAAGTTCTTCCTATTTCGAGATCGTCCTTGCTCATAAAGTGAAATAGTTATTGGAACATATGTCCCATCCAGTGCCCTAAGATAGCCCTTAAACCAAACTCACATCTCATCCTCAAAACCTCCATCTTCTCTTTTAGGTTGGACTAGAAATTCCTTGCTTAAGCGAACTACAGCTCATAACACAACATTTAAAAGTCGACTCGCGAAAGTAAAAAAATTTGTGTTATGACATGGAGTTTCCAGCCATGTGCTAATGTATACAAGAACGTAGCAACTGATTCTTCTATAAGAACATTGGCAGTCTTTCTTAACCCTCCGCTTTCTTGTAAAATTACACAAAGCTTGTGAAAGTTCTCACCATTGAAACATAGTTGGCTAAAGCATCTACTGTCACCCCCGCCCCCAAATATGTCTTAAATACAATTCTCTTTCCCTCACCACTTCCAAAGTATCCAAGTTATCATGTGTGGGCTCTTTAGCAATATACTTCTCATGCCATTACACATATACTATAGTACAATTGAAAGCATAGTATCTTGATATAACTTTCTGTCTCTTCGCTTTTCTTTCAATATTATCTTCACTATATAAGTCTACATTCTCAATTCCAATTAGATCCATTCTTCTATTAACAGAAAAAGTAACTTCAAATTACTAAATAGTAGTCCCAACTATATATATATATATATATATATATATATATATATATATTATCTAACATCCCCTCTCAAACTCACGATGGCGCAGCGAGAAGCATCAAAAGTTTACCGAGTACAAACTGGAAACGACTAATAGTGTGAGACTTTGTGAAAAAGTCAGCCAACTACATGGTAGGGGAAATGAATGGGAGAGAGATGGTACCAACGCGAAGATGAAGACATTTGAGATGATAAACAATTTCAATATGCTTAGTGCATTCATGAAATATACAATTATGGGCAATATGAATAGCACTGGTGTTGTCACAATACATAGGAGTGGGTTCAGCAAGTAAGACCCCCATGTCAGCAACTAACCAATGCTACCAAACTATTTCAGCAGTGTTTGAAGCCATGGCATGATACTCAGCCTCAGTAGAAGAATGAAAAACTACATATTGCTTCTTGCTATTCCAGGAAATGAGAGAGTCACTAAGAAAAATAAGAAACCAGTTGTGGACTTGCGATCTATAGGATCTCTAGCCTAATCAGCATCATAATAAGCACGTAGTTCTAAATTAGATGTAGAAGGGATTAATATACTGCAATACAATGGCATTATAGTATAACGTAAGATATGGAGAATAGCAGCCCAATGGAGCATAGTGGGAGAGGAGAAAAATTGACTCACAATATGAACCGCATATGCATTATCAGGTCGAGTGATGGAGATATAAGCCAAACTACCAACAATAGTATAGTATAGAGTTGGATCTGCCAATAGAACCCCATCAAAAGAGGTATAATGAATATTGAGTTCAAGAGGAGTTTCTATAGCTCGAGTATCAGTAAGACGGGCTTTTTGAATAACATATGCTATATATTTAGATTGAGAGAGGAGATAAACTTTAGGAGAATAGGCAACCTTAATGCTAAGAAAGTATCTCATGGCCCCTAAATCTTTCATTTCAAAGTGGTGGTGCAGCTTTGATTTCAAATTTGCAATCTCATCTATCTCATCTCCAATTAAAATCATATCATCTACATTAAAAAGGACAATAATATGCCAGAAGATGTAGATTGAGTAAATAAGGTAAAATCATGATCACTTCAGCAAAAGCCAAAAGAACAAAGCACTTTAGAAAACTTCTCAAACCAAGCCTTGGGAGTTTGTTTAAGACCATACAAAGCTTTTCTTATTCTACAGAACTCCCCTGGATGATGAGGAACACCAAGGGGTGGAGACATATAAACTTCCACTTTGAGATCGCCATTTAGGAAGACATTCTTTACATCTAACTGTGAGAGATTCTATTGGTTAATAGAAGATACTATAATCAAAGTACGTACATATGTCATCTTAGTAATTGGTGCAAATATCTCCTCATAATCAAAACCAACTTTTTGAGTGAACCCTTTTGCAACCAAATGGGTCGTATATCTTTCAATAGAACCATCAGACTTGCTTTTGATCTTGTAGACCTAGCGACATCCCACTATCGTTTTACCAGGAAGAAGATGTACCAACTCCCACATGCTAGTAACAAAGCAGCAAGTTCTTCATTCACAGCCTATTACCAAAGAGAGTAAAAAGCTGCCTCCTTATAGGAAGCAGGCTCACAATGGGGAAAAAGAGAAACTAAAAAAAGTATCGAAACTAGAAGAATAACAAGAATTAGATGCCTGAATATATGAATCAAGATGAGAAGGGAGCTTACGAAGTCGAGTTGGATAACGAGAAGATGCAAGGTTCACATGATTAGAAGATGAAAAGGAGTCTGCCAAGGAGGATGGGGGACTTATACCTACAAAAGAAAATAAAAACAAGTAGAATAAATGGGAGCAACTGCTGAAGACTTTGAATTAATATCACAAGTAAATGAATCAATGTTTACAAGGTCAAACTCATTTAAGATGCTAGAACTTGTTGGAATAGAGAGGAAAGGAATTGTTCAAGAAAGGTGACGTGATGAGAAACATAAAGTTTTTGTGTTTCTAGATCATAACAATGACATCCTTTTTCTCCGTCACCATAACCAAGAAACACACACATAAAGTGTAACGCCCCGACCCGCCACGTAGGCCCGGGGTGCTACTTTAGTGACGTTTGTGTACCTGATACCATATTTATCATAATAAATGTAGCGAAAGTAATTAAACATTCAAAAAAGGTACATGACTAAAGTTCTAAGTTCCTTTCATATATAAAGGTTTCAAACATCCACATTACAATTCGATTTAAAAAGGACAACTAGTTCGGTCGATACAACCATTATACACGTCCAGAGACTTGCAACATAATTTACATACACCTGAGATCATACAAATCTTCACAAAAAGACTATTCTAACTTTCACCCCTAATCCTACTAAGCACAATACCTAGTATTTCTTGAAAAGATGATTTGTATATTGGGGTGAGACACTTCTTAGTAAGGATGATCAAGTTAATATCAGTGTGTGTGCAGCATGCATTTAGTGCTTACAGAAAACATTCATTCTTCATTTAACTGAAAATAACTATCTTACATGGTACTATCGTTATACAAATGGAAATACTTGTCTCATTTTCCTTATATAAATAATTTAGTAATTACATAATATCATTTAAATAAATCTATAGATATGCATAAAATACATTCCCTGAGACTAACGACATGTTTAATCCTCATGACGATTTGTGCGGCCCGAAGGCTGGACTAAGCCTAGGATGATCAACCTAGACAAAGTCAAACATACATCCGCATCTTACTTTGACTACACAGGCATGTACAACTTGCTTGCGTGGTTCCGTTCACCTTACCACATCCTGGAAGTCCAGGCTTCTAGGGAAGATACACCCTCTACCAAGGCTAACCAACTGAAACCGCCCACACCACTCTTGCTGTACAGTGAGGGTGCACACGATCACATACATAATCTCTAGCAACAGTACTATGCTCATAACATAAGGATCCTCAGGGTTCCTAAAGCATATCATGCAATTTAAGTAATGTAAAAATCATATTTCATATCCATTACGTATAAAACCTGTCATTTAAAACTCTCAGCCCTTGGCCGTCACATAAAACTTGGCTTACAGTTGTTAAATGTAATCATGGTCCTCAGGACCTCAAACATAATTCTAGCCTTTACGGTCGTAAACATATTCCTGTACTTTCATTAAGAGTTCGAGTATCTCACAAACATTCATCATTTCGGTTATAAAATAATACATACATATCATTCACCTGCCACACAATTTCAAATACTTTGAATATAGCCCATAGGCAACCAAGAAAGCATAGCATATACAGTTTAAAACATAAAACCAGGCTTCCCACCGTTCATTTGTACTTAAAATAGAATAACATATATCCTAGGTTTGAAAAAGGGTCTTTTGAATGGTTGGTTTTTGAAACATCAACTGAAAACATAAATATACTTACTCTAAAAACATTTCGTACGATTCAACTTCATTAAAAAGCTTACTTAACTTAATCCCCTTACCTAATTCTGAAAAAAAAAATTGAAACGGATGAAAAAACCGAAACCCTAGCTTTTCAAATCGATGAAATTACGAGATCCTATGAGCCGTGAAGGGAGAGAGTGATCCAGGAGTAAGAGAGAGCCTGCTGAAGCCTTTTAGTGAAAAATAATTGAAACCTTAGCAAAGCTCCAAAAGAAGGATTTTGAAATTTCCTAAAAAAATGAGCTCACTTATATTTTTCGGTGAGCATCCTAGGAGAAAATTGGCACTGGTTTTCCCTATTCCCACAAAATTGTCGCCGATTTGTGGTTGACTCGCCCAGTTGGCCCAAAACCAGTGACAATTTTTCCTCTGCTCTCAAAAACTGTCTACTGTTTTGGCCCTGCTAGTTGAATTTCTTCCGTTTTCCTTTGTTTTCCTTTATTTTTCTATTTTAAACTTTGTTTTTTTAAAAAAATTTTCAGGCTCAGATTTCTATAATCTCCCCTCCTTATAAAAATTTTATCCTCAAAATTTTCTAACTAATTCTGATTACTTCCTAGACTCACGATCTGTCTCTTCCCAAGAGTCGGTAGTCAACCATATAGCAGCCTCGTCCCATGTTTATTATTGATGATGGAATTTTTTGAGTGGACTATGGTCACGTGACTTTTCCTTCTCACATCGAGAATGTTTTCCACATAAAAATCGTGTGTCTTGTGTTTGTGGTGTTTGGATATATATTTTTCACATATATATTGCTTTATTTTATGGTCATAGCAGATTCACACAAAGAGAGATTTTGAGCATTGTTGTTTCTCCCAATAAGACCATCACTAGTAATCATATATTAGTGACAGTTTTAGGGTACTCCTTATGTGACTTGGTCATGGAAACTACTTTCACCCTTTTCTGGTAGAACAATTGGTGCCACCTTTGATTTCACATTAGAGTCACCCTAGCACTGGGTTGAACCTCCGTATCCAAGGGAAATCTTCCTCCTCATTGCTCCATTCACTTACCGACTACCTTGATCTTGAAATGTCTTTCACTAGGATTGCTAAGATTCCTCGATACAGAGGTATTGCAACCTTTCCTATGCATTCTCGTTTAATCAAATGGTGAAATCTTAGGATTGCACATCTTCATAAACATATACTTCATTACATTTGCTCAAGTCAACGTATGACTCTTCCACTAATTGTAGTTCCTAATGGAAACTCTAGCTTGGAATGATATTAGCAGGACAAACAAGAATTCAACATTCTCCAACCTAAATTCAAGTCAGAAAATTTTCCCGGGAGTTCTTGATCCATTCTAAATTGTTTTTCATTTTAGTTTTTCAAGAACATACAAAAACATAAACTAGCTAATTTTACATTTTTATGACATTTACGAGATAAATAAATAACAATAAATAATTTTCACACTATATGCTTACGGAAATAATTTTATTTTTTCATTTTTTAGTTGTTGAAAATAGTTTTTAACTCAAAATTTTTAAATTTATATATGAAATTTAGAAAATATTTTTTTATTATTTTATAGATTTCTAACTCTTACATTGTGAATGGGATGATGAAATTCAAATTTTGGATTTTAATTATATTGACCATATGTAAAGTTTTTTCTAATACATAACTTAAAATCCAAATTTCCAAAATAAATGATTTCAAAATTTATTTTATATAATTTTTTAAAAAATTGAAAAGAAGTTATCTTTTTTGTAATTATATTGAAATTTATAAATAAATTTTTGAAAAAAATATTCTACACATTTAACCAAACTATTGATTTTCTTAATTTTTAATAAGAATCTTTAAAAAAATTTAATAAAAAACACTGTTAGTGACGGTTTTCATAAACTGTCGCTAATAATAGAGTATTAGTGACGATTTTTTTAAACCGTCACTAATATAGTTAAATAAATTATTTTTATATTTTTTATTTAAAAAACACTATTAGTGATGGTTCTTGTAAACCATCGCTAATAAAATACTATTAGTGACTGTTTTTGTAAACCGTCGCTAATAATGGACTATCAATGAAAACCAACACTAATATTATTAAATAAATTTTATTTATATATATATATTTAAATAAAAACACTACTAGTGACAGTTTATAAAAATCGTCACTAAGAATAGACTATTAGTGACAGTTTAAGAGAGTTGTTACTAATAATGTTTTATTAGCGACGATTTCTATGAACCGTCACCAATATTGTTGACTTTGTCTACTAATACAATACTATTAGTGTAACGCCCCGACCCCCTACGTGGATTCGGAGTGCTACTAATCCATTCATTTACCTAATAATCTACATTCTAACGTCATGTACGCAGTAGAAAACATAAATATAATTTCCATAAATATTATACCAGAGTTTACTATTTTTATCTATAATTCAAAATAATTATTCATCAGATGTATTCTCATATATACACATCCAGCATTCACAATCATCCATATCTCAGAAAACTTAAAATATAAAACATAAATCATAACTTAATATATATCCCAAAAATCAAAATTATACTTTTTTCCCTTCTATAAACCCAAAAAAAATGTTGTAATAACCTCGAGCTCTCTATGCACGATCTCGTGGAGGTCTTGAAAAAGATAAATTCATATTCGGGTGAGACACATCTTAGTAAGGAAAGAAACAATATATTAAAATAGTGTGTGACCAACATGAGTTTATATGACAACATAATATTTGATATTTGAAAATCATTAACATAATTTCTGAAATCATTCTCTGATCCTAATCAATCACATGCAAAATATTTAACTCACGATATTACCCAAGGATAGGGGTGATTCCCCGCTTATACAAGTAGTACCCTTATGCTCTAATACATTTGGCAACCCGAAGGTCACTAATGAAGCATATCAGGGCACTCACCTTACTCAGTAAGCCCTCTAGTGTTAGATCGATTTCGTACTCACACAATTCAAACAAAGGTTTACCAGTGAAGGCTCCAAGGATAAGGAAATCTACCTGCCCGAACAAGTAAGTTTTCTTTGCCGTAGTGCATTATGCAGCCTACTGCTACATCTGATAATACTAGCGCACTCACCTTTCTTAATAAGCCCTCAGACAAAGAGTATGCCCCGCCCCAGTTGTAACATATTTTATTAGCATAAATACTTCTAATATCATAATACATTATTCTTCCTGTCATTATTCAATCATTCACATTTTTTCACGTTCATAGTTTTAACATTTCAGCTCATTTCACTTTAAGTGACTCTTTTCCATTTACATCGTTCACATTTCACATTTTATTCCATTGCCATTTCATTCTATTTTTATTTCATTCACTCGTACTACAGTTGCTCTTTAACCGTCATCAGTTAGTCCACATAAAAATGTGCTAGAATCTGCTAACACAATTCCTTTTAGTTGTCATCAGTTAGTCCACATAGAAATGCACTAGAATCTACTAACACGACTTTCAACTGTCATACATTTACATGGTTGCATTAACATATACAAGCAGCATGATTTATATCATATTTTATTCTTAATGCTTTACTTACTTAGCCTGCATCTCATACATTTAAAATATACTTGCACAGAACTTACATTTACTCATGTCACACAATTTAGCAATAAAATTCATACATATTCCTTGTAAAATAAGTCAACCCACATTTAGTATTTAAATACAGAAAATATAATTTTCATTTCTCACATAAATTTCCAAAAAATACCTTTCACTTTCATGAGTCCATTTTCGCATATGCATAGTTAAATAAGCGGTCCTAAGTTCAGAAAACATAATTTACATGGTTGACATTTTAAAACCTATACCAAAACATATACATAAATATAACATAATTCATTATCTTTTATTTCATAAAACATGATTTGATATATAATTTCCCCTTACGTGATTTCTTGAACTACGCCAACAGGGACCCTGAAAAATATCTGCGATGCTCACCTGAACCCTAAATCAAAAATTCTAATTTTATTAAATCAACCCTAAATAAAATACTATTTTAACATTTCCTAGACCCATAAGTTCTAAATTAATAATTATACCCTTAAATATAACCAATTTACCTAATTTCTCAAATCCCACTCTTACTTTGGAGTAGGGACTAGGAAACCTAAATTGAAAATTTACTCCGACTAAAATGACGACAATCGCGACTAAGATCATGTGGTGATACCCGATCGTCGATTTAGTTAGCTAAAGATTTAAGGAGAAATTGAGAAAAGAGATGAAGTATACCTTTTCCAGAAGTGGGGTCTATGCCGTTCCCATAACAAATTTGTTATGGTAGAAATGTTGGTGGTAGAAATAGGAACCTAACGGTTCCTTCCTTTTTCCAATCGGTCAAATATCCGTTGAGAAGTTGAGGAGAGAGGGAGAGGAGACAACGAGAGTGACAGAGAGAGGAGAGAGGGGGCCTGAAAATCTTCCTCAAGAAGATTCACTATATACATAGTATATATTATTATATTATTATTAAATCTTATATATATATATATATATAATTTTATTTATTTAATAAATCATATTTAATAATACTTAATTAATTAATTAATTCAAAATAATAATTATTTTTTTATTTTTATTTTTATTTTTTAGTTTTTAGAATTACTCAAATTCATATTATTTTCCGGGATGTTACAATTAGTGACGGTTAACTTACCGTTGCTAATAAGTGTCTTTTAGTGACGACTTGAAGCCGTCACCATGATCCCAAGAAATGTTGCTAATATTTTCCTGGGATAGTTTCTGTGTAAAAAGTGGTTTCTCACGATAGTTTGAGTGGGAAAACTAGTTTTTGGTGACAAATGTATAAGTGACGATTTTAGAACCGTCACTAATAGTGTTGTATTAGTGACGACTATCAAAACCGTCACTAATACTTACACCAGTAGTGATGGTTTTTAAAAATCGTCATTAATATAGTAATATTAGTAACGATTTTAGAACAGTCACTAATTCTTTCGTCACAAAAAATCAGTTTTTTTTTAGTGCAAACTTAGTAAACTTTATTCATTTTAAGCACTCAAGTATCCAAGTCGGGCATACGAGTCCCAAATCAAGTGTGGTCAGTTTTGACACATTCATGACATTGAGTTTGATGAGCCGGAGCTGATGGTGTCCAAAAATTTCATGTCAATTGAAAATTATACGGTTAGAGGAAAACTTAGTAAATTTAAGTGTCCAATTAGGGCATACGAGGTCCAAACTAAGTTGGGTCGGTCCTAAAATGCTCGTCACATCGAACTGGACATACTGGATTTGACGGTGCCCAAAAACTCATCCCTGAGAGTGTTTTCCTCACTTAAAAGGAAAGTTAGAATGCAAACATAGTAAATTTAATTCATTTTAAGCACCCATGGGTCAAATTTGGGCATACAAGGTTCAAACTTAATGAGATTAGTCCCGGCACGTCCGTCACATTGACCTAGATGTGCCGGAGCTCACGATGACCAAAAACTCCTCTCTATGAGCTTTTTCTCCACTTAGGAGTAAAGTTAGAATACAAATATAGTAATTAAACTTAGTTCATTTTAAACACACAAGTGTCTAATTCGGGCATACGAAGTCCAAACTAAATTGCATTAGTCCCGACATGTCCATGACATTTAGTTGGACATACCGGAGCTAATGGTGTCCAAAAACTCCTCCGCGAGAGTTTTTTCCCCACTTAGAAGTAAAGTTAGAATACAAAAAAATTTAATAAACTTTGTTCATTTTAAAGAATACTTAACTTAAAATCTAGGCACATATGAGGTTCAAACTGAGTCGGGTGAATTCCAACTGATCAAACTTAGTTATGTACAATTATATCATTTTTTTAACTATGTTCGAATGTCCGATCATTTTACTATCAAATCATTTTTGATTATAGCATATACATATATGTTCAAACATTGTGTACTAATTTTTTGTATAATTATCATTTTGTAGGGTTTGCAGTTGTCACAACACTACGCGACGATGCTAGACAGTACAGTTGGATGAACGCAACTTTTGACTTTTCCTGTATTTTTTGTTATCTTAACAGAATTAATTTGTATAATAACCTTGTCTTTTGTAGTGTGTAATTGTCTATTATTGTTCTAATTTTTTTGTGCGAATTCTGATATATCTTGCAAAGACACAGTTAGTGTTTCCTTTTGGAGGTTTCTTTTGATGTAAATCTTGATTTGGCTAGCAGAATGTTTTATAAACATTTTGTTAAAGTTACCTAAATTACTTTAACTCACTCATTTAAATAATTGAAGTTACAATTGTACATTGACGTAGTGTTTGGATGCATGGATTTGAAATTGAATTGAAATTATAAATACATGGATTTGTATTTGAATTCTATAGAATTCCAAATACATGGTTTGGCTAAATTGTAAGATAGAAATGGAATTCCAAATCAAATCCAAATTTATTGTTTGGATCACCTTAAGTAATGGATATAGATCCGGGCACGTTTAATTTAATTTCTAATCATTTCATGTAATAATGTGCTCGTAAATATTCTCACCATTTTAAAACATGCTAAAAATTATAAAGAGTGAAAAAAAAAAAAAATCATGTATAACTAAAAATTAACTATAAGATCATGTTTTACCAAGGAAAGATAGTTTTCATTTTTCATGAAAATATCATAATGAAAAATTAAATATTCTACATCAACTTCTCGAAATCTAGATGCAATGCCAAAAAGCTAAAGAAAAAAATTACAAATAATGAAAAACTAAAAGTTCCATATCAGTTAAAATACTAAAGTCTAATGTATCATGTTGATCAAGATGATTTAACATATTGATGCTCACACCGATGATGCCAGACCAATATGATTTTACCATATGTATAAGTTTTAACCTAATTAGGTATTTATGATTTTTTTTTCTTTGACAACATGATAAAATCATATTCGTGGTATGTGGGATATGCCTAACAGTTTCTTTATTTTTTGAGGTACATGGGTCCATCGTTCGTCCTCATGGACAGTTGTCAATCCAGCTCTCACCAATCCCTGTATTGCATCAAATCTACTTCCTGCAATATGTCAGCTTGCATTATAGAACGAAATTTAGTTAGTACATTTACATCATAAAATCCACATAACAAAAGAATCAAACACAAACTTCCGTAATTTTATTAGATTGCATTGAAAAATTTAATTAACAGCAACAAAAAAAAAAAAATTCAAATTCAACACAAGAACAATTGCATGAAAAAATAATAACAAATTCAAATAAATTAAATAGGAAAAAGAATAAACCCTAGCCTCAAATTGGGGGTTTCCAAATGATGTTTCCAATCAAAAAATTTGATTCAATACAACAAAATTAAATGTATCAAATACTAGTTTATATAAAAAACTAACACATTTTTTGAATAAATTAACGAATCTTAACGAAATAATATCAGAGTTTAAGCCTTTTTTTTTTTTTTTAAGAAAACACAGCTTTTCAATTTATTATCTTTAAGGCTTACTGATTATGTTGCTGCCAGCAACCATAAAAAATGGAATATCTTGCCCACTGCACTAAGCTATCTGCACCATGAATATACAGAAAGCCCATTTTACAACATCAACTAACGAGTCTTGAACCCTTCAAGTAGAGAATATAAATATAGATAAATGACACTCCCAACAACACATCCATTATAGTATAGCTAATATACACGACTTGCTTGGTCATGTTAATCTCACCAAAATAATCGTAAAAGGAATGCATTAAACAGTTCAGCCACAAACTAATACGATATCATATAATAACGACTAAAGTTGATGGTTTGCTCCGGTCACCAATCACTGGTTTCCATAAGATCACATACGTCTTTTCCCAAGATGACTGTCATAGAAACACTATTCATCATCAGCTTCACGGCGTTTCCTGCTCCTCTTCTCAGACCGTTTCGTGCCTCTGCCAACCCGTAAATCATCAGAACCACTGCCATCAGAATCAGAACATGATGCTGCCCTCCTGCTCTTCTGCATGTGACGCCTATCACACATCATCTGACACATCCGAATCATCAAATACCGA
Source organism: Malania oleifera (assembly GCF_029873635.1). NCBI lineage: Eukaryota > Viridiplantae > Streptophyta > Magnoliopsida > Santalales > Ximeniaceae > Malania > Malania oleifera. The sequence goes on from NC_080417.1 coordinate 120,613,480, forward strand.
TGACTTCTCCTCCTCTTCTCCTTCCTACTTTTTGTTTGACGGTGTCGGCGATCATCATCACTGGGGTCCCTCTTTCTCGATGACCGTCCTTTATCACTTGCTTTCTTCCCCTTCCGTTTATCACTTGGCTTCCTCCCCCACTGTTCAGCAATAATCCTCTCAATTTCTGAATCGATATCAGAATCAGAAGTCTCACTCTCAACCTCCTCTTCTGAGCTCTCAGCAGTCCTACCATTCCCCTTACCTGCACTGCCTTTCAGTTTATCCAACCCTGAAAACACAGCAGCCTACAATGCATCTGGGTCCTTGCCCTTAATATCATCCTTAACACTAAGAAAATTCCTACATTGGTAGGTAAGGTGCCCAACTCGACCGCACTTCTTACATGCTCCACGAACCTCATCAGCATTGGAGCCAGTTATACAGGCAAGCGCAAGAAGCCCTTGGAAACTCACAAATGCATTTTCAGGCTCAGGCTCAGAGTTTGAGGACTTCTGCTAGGAAGAATTCTTGGATTTCTCCTTATTTGGGGCATACAGGTCGTACCCAATGGGGCTCTTCCATATCCCGTGGGTTTGAAGGGCAGCACTGCTGTGCACCCGATTGTTCGCAGGCATGCGAACTCTACCTGCTGTTGCCGGCATCCTGAGGAACTCTGTTCCCGATTAAATCACTCAAGATGGATTGGCCGGGATATAACAATCCGGAAGATCGTCCCCTGATCAGTCACAGGGGTGATAGAGAAGCGGGCGGTGGGGCTGGGGTAAAGGGGATTTGCAAGACGAAGCTTTGGAAATCCGTCCCCTCTACAACCGGCTGCAACGGTCACTCTTCGGCCTGCTGCTCTCCAATTTCGCGAGAAAAATTAAGGTGGAAGACTTCAAAAATTAGAGCAAGACTCGCTGGAAGATCCAGCCATTTTTGCTGCCACCTCAGCCGGCGTCGGAATTTCCTAGGCAAAACCTAGTGATATTTAACTAAAAGACGCCGGATCGGCTGCCACGTGTCAACCAAGGTGCAGTCTACCTTGTTTAAAACTCACTCGTCAGCATTTTTTACATAAAAATCGCTCGACACTTTTACTTCTCATTAAAGTAAGAAATAAAAAACTCTTCCTCTGCACTCTCCGTCCCAATATCCCACTCAACTCAATGTCCACAACCCGTTCTATTTTTTTGCTCTGTCAAGATCAACCTACTGTTCCTGATCAGATGCATCTCCACCGTATATCACACGGCATCTTCTCCATCTTGATGCATAGGATCTCTAACGCCCCAACCTACGTAGATTCCTTCCAAACCTTCTCTCCCACACCCTCTCCTTGTGTGTGTATATATAATGGGTAATGCGTAGAAACCAGAAAACCACAAGCGTCAGGATAATGGCAGGTGGCTCCAAATTTTTTTGGGTTTCTCTCTTGCTCTTTTTATCCGCTGTCGTTGACAAATCAATTGGCAAAATCACGCCCAGGTTTCCTTCTTCTGTTATTCAACCCGAGAGATTCTCTCTTGCTGCGGAAAATAGAGATGAGCTATACGAAGCCAAATACTTTACCCAAACTCTGGATCACTTCAATTTCAATCCCCAGAGCTACCAAACCTTCCAACAGAGATACTTGATCAGCCACAAGCACTGGGGTGGCGCCGCCAATAACTCCCCCATCTTCGTCTACATGGGAAATGAAGGAGATATAGAGTGGTTTGCGCAGAACACTGGCTTTATGTTCGAAACCGCCCCCCATTTCAGAGCTCTTGTCGTATTCATTGAGGTAATACTTTCAATTTTCTCATTCAAATTATATGCAATATTTAAAACTTTCTTCAATTTTCTGGGTATGCAAATAGAGAATGGGTGCATAGATGCACAGCAAGGTTACAGAGCAAGAGGGAGGAGATCACCACCCATGTCCCCTTTTTCATTTATTTATTTGAATATGATATATATTCAGTGAGATTGGGAACCGCTTGACTCGTTCTTTTCCAACTGTGAATTGAAACTGCAGCATAGATACTACGGAAAATCAACTCCGTTTGGGGGCAATAAGGATGTAGAATACAGAAATGCAAGCAGGCTTGGGTATCTGAGCTCGACGCAGGCATTGGCGGACTATGCCACTCTCATCCTTGATCTCAAGAATAATTTAACAGCAACTGACTCTCCTGTGTTCGTCTTTGGAGGATCCTATGGAGGAAGTATGCATTTGTTCCCCCCATTAATTAATTAATTAATTAATTAATTATCCTTGATCTCAACAACAATTAATGAATGAAAGGATGAGATGGGAGTGGTATCTGAATTTCTAATTGTGATTATGAGTATTAGTGATTGGTTGGTTTGTTTTTAATTGAGCAGTGCTGGCAGCGTGGTTTAGGCTGAAGTATCCACACGTGACCATGGGAGCTCTGGCTTCTTCTGCCCCAATCCTCTATTTTGACAATATAACGTCTCCCAATTCCTTCAACACCATCATCACCAACGACTTTAGGGTCTCTCTCTCTCTCTCTCTCTCTGTGGAATTTGTGTTATGGTCTCTTTTTGGGTTGAAGTACTAAAAAATTCAGTATATTTTTGGTGTGTGCTGCATGTGAAAAATTAGAGTGAGAGTGAGAATTGTTACAAAGTGATAAAAGGATCGTGGGAGCAGATTGAAAATGCGGTACAGCAAGCAGGGGGACTTGACTTATTGCAAAAATCCTTTAGATTATGCAGGTAAGCACTTTTTTATTTAATCTTTTGTACTTAATTAGTTTTCAGTAACCGATTCTTCTGACAAGCTTTGACCTTTCATCTCCTCTTATTTTATTTTTTCCTTAAAGAAATAATGTTAGTGCAAGTGATATACGGGATTGGCTTGCCGCAGCATATACTTACGCTGCTATGACAGATTATCCTACTCCATCCAATTTCTTTAATCCTTTGCCAGCTTATCCAATAAAACAGGTATATGTACATTCATTCTTATTACCCACTCTTTTTTATTTCTTTTTTTTTTGTAAAATAAAAAAATAACAAGTGATAAAGTAGTCATCTAATATTTAAAACATAAATTTAAGTATCATTAGTATTCTTTAAGCACAAATAAAGCTCTCAAAGAATCTTGTTCTATATGATTGAAGCAAGCATATAGATGTGAAGTTTCATTTTTTGAGAGATCTTACAAATGATGGAGTAATTAATTTGGTTTACTGTAGAAGTGAAGACCAGATTACTGATATTCTAACAAAGTCTCTCAAATTTCTAGCATTTCATAAGCTCAAGGAATTACTTGGTGTTTGTAATTCAAAGAACTTTATCTGAGGGACGGCATTTTAAAGTTTAAGTCTTATTAAACTGATTTTATGTATGAAACATCAGTTTAAGAGAGGGTTTGTTGAATAAATTAATAGCAGCAAATGTGTTTTACTTTCTGCCTAGTTTGTAGGATTTAGTTAGCATGATGTTAGTGATATCTAGAAGTTGTTTAACATGATGTTAGTGGTGCCTAAGAGTTGTTTAGCATGATATTAGTGGTGGCATGATGTTAGTGGTGCCTATAAGTTATTCAGCATGATGTTAGTGGTGTCTAGGAGTTGTTTAACATGATATTAGTGGTGCCTAGAAGTTGTTTAACATGATGTTAGTGGTGCCTAAGAATTATTTAGCATGATGTTAGTGGTGCCTATTTTTGTACATGTAACTGTTTATTTTTAGCCTATACAATAGTCATTTCCTTATCAATGAAGTAGCAATAGAATTTTCTATCCAACTTTGTTTCCCATTATTTTTAAATTTATCGTTTTCTACTTCCATTTTACATCATAGTTTGTTGGTAGTTTTATTTCACCAAAGGTTTTTTTTTTAATATATATTTTTAATTAAGAAAAATAACCAAGAGAGAGGGACAAAATAGTCATAAAAGTATAGAAATAGAATTATATATAAGACGTCTGGGAGTGGTGACTGGCCTAATGGCATTGTTCTGAGGGTGTGCAGATGTGCAAAGCAATAGACGACTCAACGACTGGAAATGACACATTTGCCAAGGTGTACGATGCGGCTAACATATACTATAACTACTCTGGAACTGCCACGTGTTATGATGTGAATTATCAGTATGATCCCCGTGGCCTCACTGGATGGCAGTATCATGGGCACAGTGGATGGCGGTATCAGGTTTGGAATCTTACATTACTTCTTTCGTCTCATCTCCTTTATTATTCTAAAAAGAGAAACCGTTAACTTGAAAAAGAAAATTATTTTTCATTTAGTCATTTTTTTATATAAGGACATCTATATATATTAGTTAACTATTAAAAGTGACCCCTGAATTCCTGAAATTTACCTCCCTTTGAAGTTGCAGGGTCGGCTTTAAGGGGCGCGGGATTAGTTACGTGAACCATAAAACGGACACGTGAAAACTCGGTGTGTAATAAAAAAAAAAACCATTAAAAGTGAATTGATATAATTTAAAAATATAAATATAAATTAATTTATTATATTTTAATTAAAAATTTTTACATAATATACTAACCATTACTTTTAAGAGATTTGGTATAGATATTGAAATAAACTAAAATTAGCATGGTATAGAATAATGTTCAGAGCTTTTTAAATGAGAGAATAATCCCTGATCTCGCTATCAAAGTATCATTAGTTTAATTTGTTATTAGTTTTGGTATAGAAAAAAGTATTTAAAATTTTCATTTTAAATTATTATTAATTATACATGGTGAATTTGTATTTTAAATTTTAAAAAAAATATTAAGCCCTCGAAAAATTTACACTAATTCTTTGCACAAACTGACTTATAAAATATGTGACAGTAACTAAGATGATGCAAATTGAGTCAAAATAATTTTAAATTTTTTAAAAATGTAGAGTTTACTCAAAAATCATTTAATTTATTGGGGACAATTTTATAAGATAGTTATTATAAAATCTAAGAATAAAATACTTAGTGAATTAAAAGAGTCACCGTGGGTCTAATCATGCCTTGGGTGGGCCCCATGGTGGCAACTTTATATATCATAAATTCATAATCAATTCGAAAGGCCTCTCTCTGAATCATTTCATAAGCTCCTCCACATTATCCTTCTACACATTTAATCATCCCCCAAAAAATTATTAACCTCATCCATCTACCATGGATCCACGCAGTATAGCCAATAAAGGCAATAGTAATTATAAATTCATAATAAACTCAAAAGGCCTTTGTCTAAATCATTTCATAAGCTCCTCCACGTCATCCTTCTACACAGCTAATCATCCCCCAACAAATTATTGACCTCATCCTTATACCATGGCTCCACGCTGTCTTGCCAAAGAAGGTAACAGTAATCATAAATTCATTATCAACTCAAAAGGCCTCTGTCCGAATCATTTCATAAGCTCCTCCACATCATCTTTCTACACGATTAATCATCCCCCAAAAAATTATTGACCTCATCCATCCACCATGGCTCCACGTGGTGTTACCAATAAAGGCAATAGTAATCATAAATTCATAATCAGCTCAAAAGGCCTCTTTCTGAATCATTTCATAAGCTCCTCCACGTCATCCTTCTGCACAGTTAATCATCCTCAAAAAACTTATTGACCTCATCCATCCACCATGGCTCCACGTGGTGTTGCCAATAAAGGCAATATTAATCATAAATTCATAATCAACTCAAAAAGCCTATGTCTGAATCATTTCATAAGCTCCTTCACGTCATCCTTCTACACTGTTAATCATCCCCCCAAAAATTATTGACCTCATCCATCCACCATGGCTCCACGTGGTGTTGCCAGTAAAGGCAATAGTAATCATAAATTCATAATCAACTCAAAAGGCCTATGTTTGAATCATTTCATAAGCTCCTCCACGTCATCCTTCTACACAGTTAATCATCCTCAAAAAAATTATTGACCTCATCCATCCACCATGGCTCCATGGCCAACAAAGGCAACAGTACTGGGTGGTAGGCTAGGCCAACTTTTTCTTAGCTTTTTCTCGAACAACAAAGCAATTCATAAGGCACTGTTCGTTAAATCAAATATATTCTAATATTTTTTTTTCTATGCACTATTATTTGAATTTATCCCCCTGTTTGATTTGTCAAATGAAACTTGAAATAAAATTAAATGTTAGGAATTTTTTACATTCCTACATAGTGTGATGACATAATCATAATAAACATTTTTCTTGAAAGTCATTATAAATATAGAATTATATTTAAAAAAAAAAATTCTATTAATAGTGGTTGGAATTATGTCACTAATTATGAGTCTGACTCACATAAGTCTAAGGGTTTAGATAAATAAAAGATAAGAAGAATTTACATGTCTTCCAAATATTTAAAGAAAATAATTAATTTTTAATATGTATAAAATTTAGAAAATAAACGCATTAACATGTGGAGTAGAGACATACTGTATAAATTTAATATTTTATGAAATGAGGTGCACCTAGGCATGAGGTGCTGATGTCGATTCATTTGAGCTACCGTAATAAAATAATTTCACAATTTCGAATTAGAAATCTGAAACCACCAAAACACTTACAATAATGAACGCATCAAAAAGAAAATCACAGATTAGAACAGGCACAGTTGCCATTGAATCAATGTCTTGGCCAGCCAACAGATTACAGAATAGTTACTCAAACAAACAATATATATATGGCAGCAACACGCCACAATGAACATCAAAGAAACCATATTGCCTTTGCCAAAGATTTCAAAGCACTAAATGCATAGACTTTAGCTCCCAAAGTAAAAAAGTTCTTTTAGGTTGAAAAGAAATAGAACGCTCCTTTTGTCGATGCTCAATAGAACACTACGCACAAAGTTGATCTACGAAGGAAAAGTGCAAACTAAGAATATGGAAGAGTTTACCAATCCAATGAATCCCAACATAAACAGTTGGAAAGTCATTTCCCAGTGCTAGACGGGTGGGAAACAAGCGATGAATAGTGCGGATGAGCTCCATACAAACAAATGGAGCAAACAAATAGATATGCCAACATAGATGACAAACATCTTTAGGAATAAAATTAAATCTATCATATCAATCTGTAATCCGTAATAGTTGCCTACTTTCATTATGGTATTCCTCTTTACTTGGGATGGAGATTGAGTCTGAGTAAACTACCCTTTTCCCTTCTCTCAAAACTATAGTTTGTCTGGGAATTATTATACGGGGCTGAGGTTAAGAAAGTCTTATTGTGGTTTACTTGTCCCCACATCATGGGCTGCATACGCAAAAGACCACAGCCATAAAACCATTAGTGTGATTGGCCTAATGCTGAAAGACTGGTATCACTAACCATCAAGGGCCTCAACTTTTTTTGGGTGACTAAGAAATCAAATAAGCCAAGAAAAACAGTAAATGAAAAAAAAAGTAAAAATAAAACTAAGAGTCTTTAATCCCTCGAAATCAAGATTGTACTAGAATCAGCCATATCATCATCAATGGTTGCCTAGGATGACGCTCCCAACCCCCAATTAAACCGCCATCACTACTTGGATTTTCCAAGTTCCAAACAGTATCAATAAATAAAAATTCACCATAAACAATGTAAGGGCAAGTGCTATACATGCATGAAATTATAAATATTAGTATAAAGCTGACGAGGGAGGGAGTCTTGCAGGCATGCACAGAGATGGTAATGCAGACGGATGGGAGTGACGAGAAGAGTATGTTTCCTGCTTATCAATCAGACTACAGTGAGCATGTAGAGTACTGTCGACTTTACTACGGAATCTATCCCCGACCTCATTGGATTACTACTGAATTTGGTGGCCATGTAACTCTCTCTCTCTCTCTCTCTCTCTCTCTCTCTCTCTCTCTCTCTCTTAAATATATCCCAAGTAATAAGAGGAGTTGGTTTCCGTTTATGTGCACATACGTATCACAACATTTTTTAATTCGATTAGTATTGTCTGCATTAATTATATTTGGATGCTTTAAATACTCTAGCTTGCCTTTTTACAGAATATTGAGAGGGTCTTGAAAAGGTTTGGAAGCAACATTATTTTCTTTAACGGCTTAAGAGATCCTTGGAGTGGTGCAGGGTGAGTATACAATTAAATATGACTCTCTCTCTCTCTCTCTCTCTCTCTCTCTCTCTCTCTCTCTCTCTCCCTCTCTCTCTCTCTCTCTCTCTCTCTCTCTCATGTTATGTAATTTTCTTAATTCCGTATGAAATCATGCAGGGTGCTAAAGAACATATCCAAGAGCATAATTGCCATAGTTGCAAAAGAAGGTTAGTTACATCGTATCCCTCCTCCATCTTGAACTTTTTTGTTATTTTCCTTTTTTGGATCGATGCATTATAGTTCCATTAAGCTCGACTTACTTATAGTAAGACAGTTTATCCCTCATTATAAAACCCTTTAGCCCTCTCCTTATACTATTTTTAATTTAAAATTTCAAATGGGGTGGTTCTTTGGTACGAAATGTATGTCTATACAATGGCAAAAATAATGAATATATGTTGTTAGAGCAAATTAATAAATTACAAAAAGTAGGTGGAGAACAACTAGTGGACAATTTGATCTTTGGGGCATATAGAAATTGTTATTAAGTAGATGTTACCATCCTATGCAGAAAATTATTTAGATATAACAAATTTTTTTGCAAGAAAGCACTTGTTGTGCAAAGTGGTCTAAATGTCGATGCCAATGCGTAGCGGAAACAAACAAATCGAATCGGAACAAATAATGCAAGCAAGCAACGATGAATATGGAACTATCACTCACATAGTGCATAAAGGAAAGCAATAAAATCAAAGACACAAGAATTTATGTGGTTTAGCAATGTGCCTGCATCCATAGGAGCAAGCGGTTGATTTTCAGTATCAATTCGTCAAACTTACATTAAAGGTTACAAATATAGTTTATATATCAACCTTATGCGCACAGAACACTTAGAATACATCTAAAACATTGTTGTAACAAATCCCAGAGGAAAAACCTCCAAATCCCCCAATCTAGTGATCTCCAAATTCAAAAATTTGTGATATGAGCTGAATGAAACTATTGACGGTTTGATACCGAGAGCAAACCGTCACTCATACTTTCATCCAAACAGTCGATGGTTTCTTTTTACAACCATCTTATTTGTTTTTTGCTTTACCATGCTTTTCCGGTGCATACATTCCACTTAACATGAGCCATATCTCCAACAATATCCACCTTGGCCAATATTCATAGCTTAGGAGAAATATGAAAGCACAACTCGTTGCTCCACCTGAGATAGAAGATTGGGACTACCTCCTATGTAGCACCTGGAGACGTTGATCAAGTCCAAGCAATGTTTGAACTTGTCCGCTGTGAAAAGCTTTTTCAACGTATTAGCTTCTTTATCAAACGTGTGAACCTTCTTAAATATAAGTTCACTTGAAGCAACCAATTCCCTGTTCTTGTGAGACCGCACATCAATGAGCTTTGTCCTTGCATGATACACCTGGTTCTTTGCCAACTGGTTCTTTGCCAAATGAATGACACTCTAACAATCACACTATAGCCGAACTCCACCTTACTGGACACCCAACTTCTTGACCAATCTTGTAAGCCACAATGCTTCCTTAGCAGCCTCAGCTACTACCATGTTCTCTGACTCAATAGTAGATAAGATAATGAGTGACACCACCATAGAACTCCAACAAATAGATCCTCCCACAAGGGTGAACACGTATCTCGTGGTAGGCCTTTTGTCATCCAAGTCTCCTGCGTAGTCACCATCCACATACCTTATCGCTGATGGATTACTCTGTTGTCTACTAAACATAATGTCATATCTGGTTGTACCCCTTAAGTACCTTAGAATCCACTTGAAAACATCCCACTATTCTCGACCCGGATTTGAAAAGAACTTGCTCACCACGCTGACAACTTGTGTTAGGTCTGAACTTGTACACGCCATGTCATACATCAAACACCCTACTGCATCGACATAGGGGACCTTCGACATGTCATGAATGAACCTCATCGTCTGTCTTTGGGCAGTAGGCGGTAGATAGTCTAAAATGACTCGCTAATGGTGTACTCACCGGTTTAACATTAGTCATGCTAAATCTCTCCAACACCTTCTCCACATAGCCACTCTGAGATAACCACAATCTCCCTATAGTTATGTCCCTATGAATCTCCATGCAAAGAATCCTCTTGGTTGTACCCAAGTCTTTCATGTCAAACTCTTTACCCAACAAAGTCTTCAACTGATTATTCACCTCATTCATGTCTTTTGCAGTAATAAGTATTTCATTGACATAAAGCAATAGAAATTTGAGAGAACCAGCCTCAAAACCCCTCATATAGATGTAGTTTTCGTACTCACACCTTTTGTAGCCAATACAGATCATATTGGCGTCAAACCGTTTGTTCCACTGCCTCGAAGACTGCTTTAGCCTGTAAAGTGACTTCTTTATATTACAAACCAAATGCTCCCGTCCAAGTTGGAAAAATCCTTCTAATTATGTCATGTAAATCAGCTCCTCCAAATCAACATGAAAGCTGTCTTTACATCCATCTGCTCCATATACATGTCGTATTGCACCACTAATCCCAACACTACCTTGATGGAAGTGTGTCTGACCACATAGGATAAGATCTCATCATAATTAACTCCCTTCCTTTGCGAGTATCCCTTTGCTACCAACCGAGCCTTAAACTTCTCTTTCTCCTTTTCTAAAATTGCTTCTTTCTTCCTGTACACCCACTTCCATCCAATCGCCACTTCCTAGATGGATGCTCTACCAAGTCCCATGTTTTATTCTTATCCAGTGATTCCATCTCCTCCACCATAACGCCCATCCAACTATTTTTCTCCTGGTCGTGCATTGCCTCCTTAAAGGTAGTAAGATCTTCACTGCTAGTGATAAGTGCATAAGACACAAGATCATCAAATCCATACCTAGGGGTTGGCCTGATGACGCGTTTGGGTCAGTCTACAGTTATACTACAATGTTGCTGGTCCCCCGAGCTAGAACTCTTTGCACTGTCATCTCTACCATGAGTCTCCAACTCCACTTGCATCACCTACTGATCTCTCGATTGAGCTAAAACTCCATGTATTTCTGTCCCGAGTCTCCAATTCTATCTGCACAACATGCTCATTGCTGCAACAGTTTTCTGGCACTTGTTTCTCTCCTTCTTTCTTGAGTAGGCTGCAACATGACTTTCTCATTAACAACCATGTCTCTATTGATCACCACTTTTTTTTATTCCACCGGATCCTAAAGTTTGAATCCTTTCACATTTTTTTGATATTCCAAAAAGATGCATCATCTAGACTTCACCTCAAGCTTTGATCTCTCCTTACACTATGATGTTAGCTTTGCTGTAATTCCAAGAGGAGGGGGGGGGTGAATTGGTATTTTAAAAAATGAATCCCCTAGGTCAATCAACCTGCAGTAGTATTACACAAACCTAAGGTCAATCTAGTGCCGATAAAATAAATCAATGTATATATTGAGTAGAAATTAAACTTTACGAGTAAACTAATTAAACATGCACAATAAAGTAATAAAAAAGAGATAACACTAGATATGTTATCGAGGTTTGGCAACAGTGCTTACATCACCACCTTCACTCACGAGCACAAGCATTACATTAAGGCTCACTTAATGGGTGGAGCAGCACCTAATTACAATCAGGTCAATTAGTACAAGGTTGACTTCAACTTTTACAATCAATCCTTCCGAACTGGATTACCACCTCTTCAGGCTATGCGTGGAATGCAATTAGATTTTATTACAAGATGCGTACAAGAAATTTGCTTCTCAATAAAGCAGATTTGCACTAGTAATAATCAACACACTACTGTATGATAAGATATGATAAGTTCAATATAGTTTTAATATCTACTCTAAAAAATTAATGCAAATATAGCAATCAGTACGTGAGAGTGTATGTGTTAGGATCTTTGTGTCAAGATACTAATATCAATCTCGATGCAGCAACAAAGATCTTCACAATACAAGCTAATATTTCAAAAATATTTTTCTCAAAAATAGGCACAAGAGATATTTGAAAATAGTTTGTAAAAATTTATTTCATAAATAAAAAACAATACTAGCTCTTGAGTATTGCAATGATAGTGCAAAACTCACAAGCTCTAAGGAGTTTTCCCAAGGAAGACTTATTGATAAAGTCTCCAAGAAAAACTTTTAGCTTACTCTCAAATAAAAATATTTCTCAATCAACTAGAACAAATGAGAGTGTAAGCTTAATGAGAAAATCACAAGAACACTCTTACTTAGCAAGATTTTCAATAAGGATAAGTAAGAATGGAAGTAGGATGCTTGAATATGAAAAATGAGATTTTTGAATTTCAGAGAAAATTTGCAAATCGTGTTTGCTAATCTTGCCCTAATACATGCAAATGAGGGGGTATATATAGACACCCCTGAAATTATAACCGTTGGAACCTATCTGGCATTTTTGGAAAAGTTTAAATTGGGTCAATAAAGATTAATAACATTTTAACCTCTATAAAATCCGAGCAACCCGAGAGGGTTGAGTGACCATTTTTATGGTTCGCTCGACCGAGTTGCCCAGTTTGGTCGACCAGGATGAATTTGAACTGGGAAGATGGTTGATCAGACTTAAGGCAATTTTTAGAACCTCCGAGTGTCGGTCGACCAGGTTGAGTTTGGTTGACCGAACATGGATGTTCGGTTAAGCAAGTCAATTTTATACTAAAATTTAGGTCGACTAGGCCATTGGGATTTCCCACGTGTCTATTTGGTCGACCAAGGCGATGCTGCTTATTTTGGGGTTAGTTGATCGAAGGGTCAAACCATTGACCTTGGGGAGGTTTGGTCGATCGAAGTGTATATAGTGTTGGGGTTTGGTCGACTAAACAAGCCAACTTTGTGCATTTCGATCCTATTCTTCTTATAAAATTGTCCCTATTCACATGATAGTTAAATCTAAGATTATGGGAGACTTTTTTATGTATAATTGTAGGTCTTATAGTCAACGTAAGGCCTTTGAGCTTATCTATCCTATCATGCATACAATGCATTAATTATTACAGACCTTTGATCTTTAATTATTACATGCCCAAATAAATCTTAATTAACTTACAACAAATAAATGTATTGGGTCTCTAGCTTCTTCACGTCCATGTGCATCATATTGAAACCTCCAATTGATCCTGCACACAAATTCATTAATCATTAAATACCTGAGCATTTGTCATAATCAAGACAGGGTATGACCTATCAGGTCAACACACGCTGCTCGTAAAACTCTCTTAAACTCGAGTTTGTGTACTCAGTGCCACTGTTTGACCTGAGGCACTTAATCTTTCTCCTCATCTGGTTTTTCACCTCAGCTTTCCAAAATTTAAACTTGGAAAATGTCTCCGACTTGTGCAATATGAAGTACACCCAAACCTTTCATGAATAATCATTAAAGAAACTCACGAAGTACACATGCCCCCTCATGATGCCACTCTCACTAGTCCCCAAACATCCAAGTGAATGTAGTCAAGTATTCCCTTCGTTTTGTGCATGGCTTCCATGGTATGAACCCTATTCTGCTTCCCAAGCACACAGTACTTGTAGAAATCCAACTTTCATGATTTGACCCCCTTCAAAATATTTCTCTTGTGAAGTTCCTTCATTCCATGCTCACTTATATTCCCTAGCCGCATATGCCACAAAATAGTACTATTAGACTTAGACTCTGCAAATGCAGTTCCACCTACAACCGTAGTACCCTGCAATGTATAAATATTCGCTGGTACTTTTAGCCCCTTTATCACAAAAAGAACACCCTTGCTCACCCTCATTACTCCACCTTCAGACTTGTAACTAAACCCATTACAATCTAAGGTGTCTAATGAAATCATATTCTTTCTTAACTCCGGTATCTGCCTAACATCACATAACATTATCACTACACCATCATACATCTTGATTCTGATATTCCCCATCCCGACAACTTTGCAGGTAGCATCGTTTCCTATCAAAACGGAACCAGAACTCACGAATCTGTAAGTGTTGAACCAGTCTTTGTTGGGTGTCATATGATAAGAGCGTGTCGAGTCTAAGATCCAAGAATCTGTGAACTCATCTGACCCAGATGAAATCGAGAGCATATCACCATCACCGCTCCTAGAGTCTCCTTCTTCCACTACATTCGTTGTGCTTGATGAACCTTCTTTGTTTTTAGCATTCCCTTTCTTTCTCTCCAGACAATCGGATTTTATGTGCCCCTTTTTCCGCACTTAAAATACCACACGTCCTTCCTTTTCATGGAATTGGAATGAGCCCTATTGTTACTCTGTCCATCCCGAAACTTGCTCCTCCCACGATCCTAGTTCCCTTTCGCCACAAGCCCTTCACCTTGAGTATTTTCATTACTAACCTTCTTCCTTTGAAGGAACCTAAATAGGGCACTCATGATATCCTCCAATTCTAGATTCTTTTTCCAACATGTCAGAGTCGTAAGCAAATTCTCATACGTAGGAGACGTACGTAAGGAATTCAGTAGCATCAGCGCTTTGTCTTCATCCTCGAACTTCACATCAACTTGCTTTAGATCACTGATGATTTGATTAAATATGTTGATGTGTTGCTTCAAGTCTGAACCCTCTGTCATCTTAAGCCCATAGAGTATTTTCTTAAGATACAACTTGTTTGATAAAGGCTTGAACATGTATCGACTCTCCAGTTTCAGTCAAAATGCCGCCAGTGATTCCTCATTCATTGTGTGATACATCATGCGATCTTCCAGACAAAGCTTGCTGGTAGCCACAACTTTTGCGTCCAACTCGTGTCATTCATGCCTTCTGAATATTTGTCGTATAGTGTCTTCACCATACCTTGCTACATCAACACATCCTTAAACCTCCTCTGCCAAAGTCTAAAATTTTCCCTTCCATCGAATTTACCATTATCAAACTTTGCTGAAGAAATCCCAGCCATTGCAACCAACAACTCTAATACCAATTTGTTGTACAAAGTGGCCTGAATACCAATGGCAATGCACATCAGAAACCAACAAATTGAGTCAGAACAAGTAATGCAAGCAACCAACGATGAATGTACGGAACAATCACTCACAAATATAATAAAGGAAAACAGTAAAATCAAATACACAAGAATTTATGTGGTTCAGCAATGTGCTTACGTCGATGGGATCAAGCGGCTGATTTTCACTATCAATTCGTTAAGCTTACATTAAAGGTTACAAATATAGTGTATATATCAACCCTACGTGCACAGAAGACTTAGGATACATCTAAAAAAATATTGTAGCAAATCCCGAAGGAAAAACCTATAAATCCCCCAATCTTTTGATCTCCAAATTCAAAAATCTGTGATCTGCACCGAACGAAACCTTCAGCGTTTTAATATCGAGCATTGTTCCTTCTATAGAATGGAAACGCCGATGGTTGATACCGAGAGCAAATTGTCACTCATACCGTCGATCATACACTCAACGATTTCTTCTTATAACTAGTTTTTTTGTTTTTTATTTCACTATACTTTCCCAGTGCATACGTTCCGCTCAATATGAACCTCATCTCCAACAACACTTATAATATAAGGAAGCAAAAACAACCATAATTTTGTAGATATACTTATTTCTCCTACCAAATTGAGTTCAATGTACTTTTAGGATAACCAAAAATAATATAGTAAGAATAGGCTAACACTAGGCCCACTTGAAAGGCCCAAAACATAAATATATAATAGCAAAATGAGGGGTATATGTTTCTTAACTTTCTCATTTAAATGGTAGAATTTTTAAAATAAAATAAAATAAAGTGACGATTAATCAAAATCAAAAATCAAGAAGATAAATTTAAAGAAAAATGAAAAAACCCACAATTAGCATATGTGTCACCCCTGCCCCAATTTTTATACATAAATAGATATGTTGCATTTTAAAAAGAATAAGAGTTTGTTTATCTGTGCACATATGTAATTTGATTTATATTAATATATTCAGAAAATTATGATAGAAATTTTATCTTAAATCATTTGTGTTCCAAGCAAGACTATAAAGACTATAATAAATATTCCTAGTTATATATAAATTGAGGGATTGATTGATTTGATATATAAACTAGGGGCGCACCACGTGGACCTGAGATTCTCAACTAAAGAAGATCCTAAGTGGCTCCAGGATGTGAGGAAACAAGAGATCAGCCTCATTGCCAAGTGGCTCTCTAAATACTATGATGACTTGGGCTGCTGACTGCCTTGACCCCACTCCTCGATGCTCCCTTCTGGCTTTTGTTCATCGCCTATTCAGCTGTACAAAATGTTGACCATCACAAATAAAAGATTGTAAAGAAAGAGGAGAGGAGTTTGTGGGCCCATCTGTCCTATTCTCTTCTTCTTTTCCATGATGATCACCTGCCTGTAATAATATGGTTCTTCAAACTTAGCAATTTGAAATTTTTTTTTTTTTTTATTTTTTACTTTTTGCTCAGTAAAAATAAATATATATTGATCAAAATATTATATACAGAGTTCATTGGACATACCCAGAAAAAAGGAAAAGATACTCATATTTGAAATTTGATCTGGTTAATCGAGCAACAAAATATGGTTGACCGAACCTACCCTGGTTGAACGAACCTCGAAGGGTTCAAAATTGCCTTAATATGGTCGACCAAAGCCTTAGTTCAAAAATGCCACGGTCGACCGAACTTAGTGATATGTTCAACCGAACCTCAAATATGGTCGATCGAAACTTTCGGGTTGGATTTTTTTAAAAGCGCTAAAACATTATTAACTTTTAATTAAACTTTTCCAAAATACCAAGCGTATCCTTAACAGTCATAATTTTTGTAAAATCTATAAATACCCCCTCATTTTCTTTGATTTGCAACTTTGATTAACTCTAAAATTCTCTCTAAACCTTTGTTAATCAAAGTTTCCCCAAACCAATTTTTATTGATAAAATCATTTCCTTGGGGCATATTCATTACCAAAACTCTTCCACTCTCTTTCCACTTATTTATTTCAAAATTATTTTTAAAGGGAGTATTTTTTTTGGGCATTTGTTTTTGTTTGTATTTATTGCACAAATATTCTTGAGCCTAAATTCCAATTTCACCAAATGTTTTTCATTAGAAAAATCTTTGTTGGAGAACATATTTTTCATTTATATATATTCACATTTTTATTTGTGCAAAAATTATTTAAAGATCAAAACCCTAGATTTCTCCTTTTTTTTTTTTTTTTGAAATATATTGTAGGTAAAAATTTTGTATTAGGGTTTAAATATATTTAAGCACCCTTACTCTACTGAGCATAACTCATATCATATTAGAGTGCATGTATTGAGCTATACTGTTGTACATCATCTAGTTAGTATAGAAGCATTGTCTTTGTACACATATTTTATTGAATATCTATTGTATTCCCGATGTGTGGTCGGGAGAGGGAGACTAGCCCTGTGAATAGTCTCAAATTGGTTCAGACCCAGTTAGGAGAACTAGGAGATGCACCCTCCTAGGAATGTGTGCAAGGTGTTGGCTCCACCTGATAAGTGATTTGGGGAATGTTTGCCTTAGAAGGACATTGTAAACGGTTTCTGCTCCACTCGTAAGTGAGCAGGTTTAGTGCAATCCTTGGGGGGTATGCCCAGGGTGGGGACGTAGGCTAGTTTGACTGAACCTCGATAACAAATATCATGTGTCTCTCTCTTCCTATCTCATTTAAATTATTGCACTTTAAATTTAGTATGTGTATTCCTATTTATTTACTATCATATTTGCACACATTTAAATTAAATAAGATACTACACACTTGTATGTCTGCTCTCATAGTTTAATTATTTTACATATACGTTTGTATTATAAAAGAGATATGATATGTGGTGAATCGACGTAAATGTTTAATTTAGCCAAAATATTTTAAAACCCAATTCACTCCCCTCTTGGGATCACACCAATTCCGACAGTTTTCTTGAGCTCTCAAAAAATCATCGATGGTTTGGTCTTTAACCAAATCGGTTTTCACTATTTTGCCCTTAACCCGACTGCAGTAGAAGTATAACTGTCGACGATTTTCTTGGGCTCTCCTAAAACCGTTGACAGTTTGGTCCTCACCAAACCATTTTCCTCTTTTCTTCTATTTTTATTATCATTTCTATTTTTGGAGTTTCTACAACATATGTCACTATCACTGAGAAGATTCTTCATTCGATAACAACAAAATTCTACTATGTTGTTTGTTTGTTTGAGGAATCTAAAGACACTGACATCATGTCCATTGATGAATTGCAAAGTTCTTTGTTGGTTCATGAGCATAAAATGAATCAGCAAGACAAGGAGGAGCAAGCGTTACAAGTCTCGACATCAAAAGGAGGAGGTCATGGACGAGGAAGAGGCAGAGGTAGAGGTTGCAATGATGGCAGAGGTAGAGGTGGCAATGATGGTAGACACTCAAATAAAAAATATGAAGACTTTGATTCTCAAGGGAGAGGAAAAGGCCATGACAACAACAACAATCATTCAACGCCTTCCAAGTCAAAGTCAACAGACAAATCAAGAATTGAATGCTTTAGGCGTCACAAGTTTGGCCACTACAAGTTAGAGTGTCCGTACTTATCTAAGGAGAGATGGTGGAAAGCAGTCCAATTTTGCATAGAAGGAAGAAGAAGTGTCTTTGTTGATGGCTTGTCACTAAAGGAGGAAACCCGCAAGAAATTCTTGTGGTACTTAGACACTGGCTGCAGCAACCATATGAGTGGAGAGAAGTCTATATTCTCTGAATTGGATGAAGCTTTACGTGATGTTGTGAAGTTCAGCGATGGCTCTATAGTCTCTATTATGGGAAAGGGAAAGTTAGCAATTCAAACCAACAAAAACTCTATTCAAACTATTTCTAACGTTCTCTTTGTTCTAGATTTGAGAACAAACTTACTCAATGTTGGTCAGCTACAAGAAAAGGGATATGGAATCTTTATCAAAAATGGATTTTGTAGAATTGAAGACAAGAAGTTAGGCTTGATAGCTAAAGTCAACATGACAGTCCATCGAATGTTTCTGTTATGTCTCCATGACACTGATTGGGAGAGAAGGAAATGACTATGGCATTATCGTTATGGGCATCTTAACTTTGGTGGGTTGAAGACTTTACAATAGAAGAATATGGTGACAGACCTTCCTCAAATTACAGATCCTTCTAAAGTTTGTGAAGAATGCGTTGTTAGCAAACAACACCATAATTAATTCCCACAAGGGAAATCATGGAAGGCGAAGGCTACAATGGAGCTTGTTCATTCTGACATTTGCGGGCCAATAACTCCATGCTCTAATAGAGGTAAGAGATATATACTTACTTTCGTTGATAATTTTAGTTGTAAAAGCTAGGTTTATTTTTTGTAAGAGAAGTCTGAAGCCTTTCTAGCGTTTAAAAGCTATAAAGTGCTAGTTGAGAAAGAAGTTGGCAATCCCATAAAAATTCTTCGCACATATCGTGGTGGAGAATATAACTCACATGAATTTGCAAGTTTTTGTGAGACTTATGGAATCAAGAGGAAGCTTACAGCAACATATATGCCCCAACAAAATGACGTTTGTGAAAGGAAGAATCATACTATTCTAAATATGGTGCGAAATCTTTTAATAAGGAGTTGTATTCCAAAGAGCTTCTGGCCTGAAGCAGTTAACTGAAGCATTCATATATTGAATAGAAGTCCCACACTTACTATTCAAAATAAGACGCCAGAGGAAGCATGGAGCAAATGGAAAGTAGCTGTTGATGACTTTAGAATTTTTGGGTGTGTTGCATATGCCTATATTCTAGATCGGAAGAGGAAGAAGTTGGATGACAAGGGAGAAAAATGTTTTTTTTGTGTTAGTGATCAGTCAAAAGCTTATAAGCTTTACAAACCTAACACTAAGAAAATACTTATCAGTCGAGACGTTGTTTTTGATGAAGATCAAATTTGGGAATGGAGCAAAAATGTAGTTGGAGAGCCAATTCCCACTAGTTTTGATGGAGAAGATGGTGATGAAGCAACCCAGCTGTAACAACACCTTACTCCAAATACTGATGCATTTGATAATCTTCAAAATGAAACTTATGCAGCCTCTGAAGTCACTCCAACGGCACCAGAAGGAGCAGCTGAATCACATTCTCATTGTCTTCTAAGGAGGCTAGCATGGATGTTAGATTATAAGGTAACTAGAATTGATCAATTTGAAGACCAAATCACTCATTTTGTTCTATTTTCATATTGTGATCCTACAATGTTTGAAAGTGCTATCAAAGAATCAAAATGGCGGAAGGCTATGGATGTTGAAATTGCAGCCATAAAAAAATGTCACTAGGGTGTTATCTTTCAGAAGGGCACAAAACAATTGGCATGAAGTGGGTTTACAAGACAAAGTTGAAGGAGAATGGTGAAGTAGACAAGTACAAGGCACACATGGTGGCCAAAGGCTATAAGCAAGAGTGCGGTGTTGATTATAAAGAAGTCTTTGCTCCGGTTGCAAGGTATGACACAATTAGATTGGTGATTGCATTAGCAGCTCAGAACTCATGGCCTATCTTTCAGTTGGACGTGAAGTCGGCATTCCTCCATGGAGATTTGAAGGAACTGGTATTTATCGATCAACCACCTGGTTATGTGAAATTTAGAAATGAGCATAAAGTGTATAGATTAAAGAAGACTCTATATGAATTAAAACAAGCCCCGCGAGCTTGGTATAATGGTATAGAAACTTATTTTTTGAAGAAAGGATTTCAAAAATGTCCTTATGAACATACACTTTTCAGAAAAGTTGAGAATGGAGGGAAACTGCTCATTGTTTGCTTATATGTAGGTGATCTAATATATACTAGAAGTAATACAACCATGTTTGGAAGCTTTAAGAAATCCATGATGGCTGAATTTGAAATGTTTGATCTAGGCATGATGCATTACTTTCTTGGCATATAAGTGTTGCAGTCTTCTACCGGCATTCTTATTTCTTAAAAGAAATATTTGGGAGAATTCTTGGATAGGTTTTAGATGAAGGATTGTAATCTTGTGAATACACCATCTGGGTTTGGTTTGAAGCTAAACAAAGATGATAGAGGAAAGAAGGTTAACAGTACTCTTTACAGGCAGATTGTAGGGAGCTTAATGTATTTGACTGCAACAAGACCTGATATAATGCATGCCATAAGTGTCATTAGTAGATACATGGAGTGTCCAACATAGATTCATTTTTTGGCTGCAAAAAGAATTCTTAGGTACTTGCAAGGTACTAAGGAGTTTGGGTTGTTCTTCAAAAAGGGAGAAACGTTAGATTTGTTTGGCTTTACAGAGAGTGATTATGTAGGAGATTCTGATGATCGTAAAAGCACATTTGGTATGCTTTCATGTTGGGAACAAGAGTAGTTTCATGGTTATCAAAGAAGCAGCCAATTGTCACATTGTCAACCATTGAAGTTGAATTTGTTGTAGCAACAACTTGTGCTTGTCAAGCTATTTGGCTGAAGAAGATTCTTCAGGAGCTGCAGTTCAAATAAGATAGGCCTACTCATATTTACTGTGACAATAGTTCAACAATAAAGCTCTCAAAGAATCCTGTTCTATATGGTTGAAGCAAGTATATAGATGTGAAGTATCATTTTTTGAGAGATCTCACAAATGATGGAGTAATTAATTTGGTTTACTGTAGAAGTGAAGGCCAGTTACTGATATTCTAACAAAGCCTCTCAAATTTCTAGCATTTCATAAGCTCAGGGAGTTACTTGGTGTTTGTAATTCAAGGAACTTTATCTGAGGGATGGCGTTTTAAAGTTTAAGTCTTATTAAACTGATGTTATGTTTGAAACATCAGTTTAAGAGAGGGTTTGTTGAATAAATTAATAGCAGCAAATGTGTTTTACTTTCTGCCTAGTTTGTAGGAGTTAGTTAGCATGATGTTAGTGATATCTAGAAGTTGTTTAACATGATGTTTGTGGTGCCTAAGAGTTGTTTAGCATGATATTAGTGGTGGCATGATGTTTGTGGTGCCTATAAGTTATTTAGCACGATGTTAGTGGTGTCTAGGAGTTGTTTAACATGATGTTAGTGGTGCCTAGAAGTTGTTTAACATGATGTTAGTGGTGCCTAAGAGTTGTTTAGCATGATGTTAGTGGTGCCTATTTTTGTACTTGTAACCGTTTATTTTTAGCCTATACAATAGTCATTTCCTTATCAATGAAGTAGCAGTAGAGTTTTCTATCCAACTTTGTTTCCCATTATTTTTAAATTTATCGTTTTCTTCTTCCATTTTACATCATAGTTTGTTGGTAGTTTTATTTCACCAAAGGTTTTTTTTTTAATATATATTTTTAATTAAGAAAAATAACCAAGAGAGATTGACAAAATAGTCATAAAAGTATAGAAATAGAGTTATATATAAGACGTCTGGGAGTGGTGACTGGCCTAATGGCATTGTTCCGAGGGTGTGCAGATGTGTAAAGCAATAGACGACTCAACGACCGGAAATGACACATTTGCCAAGGTGTACGATGCGGCTAACATATACTATAACTACTCTGGAACTGCCACGTGTTATGATGTGAATGATCAGTCTGATCCCCATGGCCTCAGTGGATGGCAGTATCAGGTTTGGAATCTTACATTACTTCTATCGTCTCATCTCCTTTATTATTCTAAAAAGAGAAATCTTTAACTTGAAAAAGAAAATTATTTTTCATTTAGTCATTTTTTTATATAAGGACATCTATATATATTAGTTAACTATTAAAAGTGACCCCTGAATTCCTGAAATTTACCTCCCTTTGAAGTTGCAGGGTCGGCTTTAAGGGGCGCGGGATTAGTTACGTGAACCGTAAAACGGACACGTGAAAACTCGGTGTGTAATAAAAAAAAAAAAACTATTAAAAGTGAATTGATATAATTTAAAATATAAATATAAATTAATTTATGATATTTTAATTAAAATTTTTTACATAATATACTAACCATTACTTTTAAGAGATTTGGTATAGATATTGAAATAAACTAAAATTAGCATGGTATAGAATAATGTTCGGAGCTTTTTAAATGAGAGAATAATCCCTGATCTCGCTATCAAAGTATCATTAGTTTAATTTGTTATTAGTTTTGGTATAGAAAAAAGTATTTAAAATTTTCATTTTAAATTATTATTAATTATACATGGTGAATTTGTATTTTAAATTTTAAAAAAATATTAAGCCCTCGAAAAATTTACACTAATTCTTTGCACAAACTGACTTATAAAATACGTGACAGTAACTAAGATGATGCAAATTGAGTCAAAATAATTTTAAATTTTTTAAAAATGTAGAGTTTACTCAAAAATCATTTAATTTATTGGGGACAATTTTATAAGATAGTTATTATAAAATCTAAGAATAAAATAATTAGTGAATTAAAAGAGTCACCGTTGGTCTAATCATGCCTTGGGTGGACCCCATGGTGGCAACTTCATATATCATAAATTCATAATCAATTCGAAAGGCCTCTCTCTGACTCATTTCATAAGCTCCCCCACATTATCCTTCTACACATTTAATCATCCCCCAAAAAATTATTAACCTCATCCATCTACCATGGATCCACGCAGTATAGCCAATAAAGGCAATAGTAATTATAAATTCATAATCAACTCAAAAGGCCTTTGTCTAAATCATTTCATAAGCTCCTCCACGTCATCCTTCTACACAACTAATCATCCCCCAACAAATTATTGAGCTCATCCATATACCATGGCTCCACGCTGTCTTGCCAAAGAAGGTAACAGTAATCATAAATTCATTATCAACTCAAAAGGCCTCTGTCCGAATCATTTCATAAGCTCCTCCACATCATCTTTCTACACGATTAATCATCCCCCAAAAAATTATTGACCTCATCCATCCACCATGGCTCCACGTGGTGTTACCAATAAAGGCAATAGTAATCATAAATTCATAATCAGCTCAAAAGGCCTCTTTCTGAATCATTTCATAAGCTCCTCCACGTCATCCTTTTGCACATTTAATCATCCTCAAAAAACTTATTGACCTCATCCATCCACCATGGCTCCACGCGGTGTTGCCAATAAAGGCAATATTAATCATAAATTCATAATCAACTCAAAAAGCCTCGGTCTGAATCATTTCATAAGCTCCTTCACGTCATCCTTTTACACTGTTAATCATCCCCCCAAAAATTATTGACCTCATCCATCCACCATGGCTCCACGTGGCATTGCCAGTAAAGGCAATAGTAATCATAAATTCATAATCAACTCAAAAGGCCTATTTCTGAATAATTTCATAAGCTCCTCCACGTCATCCTTCTACACAGTTAATCATCCTCAAAAAAATTATTGACCTCATCCATCCACCATGGCTCCATGGAATGTTGCCAACAAAGGCAACAGTACTGGGTGGTAGGCTAGGCCAACTTTTTCTTAGCTTTTTCTCGAACAACAAAGCAATTCATAAGGCACTGTTCGTTAAATCAAATATATTCTAATATTTTTTTTCTATGCATTATTATTTGAATTTATCCCCCCGTTTGATTTGTGAAATGAAACTTGAAATAAAATTAAATGTTAGGAATTTTTTACATTCCTACATAGTGTGATGACATAATTATAATAAACTTTTTTCTTGAAAGTCATTATAAATATAGAATTATATTAAAAAAAAATTCTATTAATAGTGGTTGGAATTATGTCACTAATTATGAGTCTGACTCACATAAGTCTAAGGGTTTAGATAAATCAAAGATAAGAAGAATTTACATGTCTTCCAACTATTAAAAATCTTTTATATTCATTAACATTAAATATTTAAAGAAAATAATTAATTTTTAATATGTATAAAATTTAGAAAATAAATGCATTAACACGTGGAGTAGAGGCAACTGTATAAATTTAATATTTTATGAAATGAGGTGCACCTAGGCATGAGGTGCTGCTGTCGATTCATTTGAGCTACCGTAATAAAATAATTTCACAATTTCGAATTAGAAATCTGAAACCGCCAAAACACTTACAATAATGAACGCATCAAAAAGAAAATCAAAGATTAGAACAGGCACAGTTGCCATTGGATCAATGTCTTGGCCAGCCAACAGATTACAAAATAGTTACTCAAACAAACAATATATATGGCAGCAACACGCCACAATGAACATCAAATAAACCATATTGCCTTTGCCAAAGATTCCAAAGCACTAAATGCATAGACTTCAGTTCCCAAAGTAAAAAAGTTCTTTCAGGTTGAAAAGAAGTAGAACACTCCTTTTGTGGATGCTCAATAGAACACTAAAGTTGATCTACGAAGGAAAAGTGCAAACTAAGAATATGGAAGAGTTTACCAATCCAAGGAATCCCAACATAAACTGTTGGAAAGTCATTTCCCAGTCCTAGACGGGTGGGAAACAAGCGATGAATAGTGCGGATGAGCTCCATACAAACAAATGGAGCAAACAAACAGGTATGCCAACATAGATGACAAACATCTTTGGGAATAAAATTAAATCTATCATATCAATCTGTAATTCGTAATAGTTGCGTACTTTCATTATGGTATTCCTCTTTACTTGGGATGGAGATTGAGTCTGAGTAAACTACCCTTTTCCCTTCTCTCAAAACTATAGTTTGACTGGGAATTATTATACGTGGGCTGAGGTTAAGAAAGTCTTATTGTGGTTTACTTATCCCCACATCATGGGCTGCATACGCACAAGACCACAGCCATAAAACCATTAGTGTGATTGGCCTAATGCTGAAAGACTGGTATCACTAACCATCAAGGGCCTCAACTTTTTTTGGGTGACTAAGAAATCAAATAAACCAAGAAAAACAGTAAATGAAAAAAAAAAGTAAAAATAAAACTAAGAGTCTTTAATCCCTCGAAATCAAGATTGTACCAGAATCAGCCATATCATCATCAATGGTTGCCTAGGATGACGCTCCCAACCCCCAATTAAACCGCCATCACTATTTGGATTTTCCAAGTTCCAAACAGTACCTATAAATAAAATGTCACCATAAACAATGTAAAGGCAAGTGCTATACATGCATGAAATTATAAATATTAGTATAAAGCTGACGAGGGAGGGAGTCTTGCAGGCATGCATGGAGATGGTAATGCAGACGGATGGGAGTGACGAGAAGAGTATGTTTCCTGCTTATCAGTCAGACTACAGTGAGGATGTAGAGTATTGTCGACTTTACTACGGAACCTATCCCCGACCTCATTGGATTACTACTGAATTTGGTGGCCATGTAACTCTCTCTCTCTCTCTCTCTCTCTCTCTCTCTCTCTCTCTCTCTCTCTCTCTCTCATAAATATATCCCAAGTAATAAGAGGAGTTGGTTTCCGTTTATGTGCACATATGTATGACAACATTTTTTAATTAGACTAGCATTGTCTGCATTAATTATATTTGGATGCTTTAAATACTCTAGCTTGCCTTTTTACAGAATATTGAGAGGGTCTTGAAAAGGTTTGGAAGCAACATTATTTTCTTTAACGGCTTAAGAGATCCTTGGAGTGGTGGAGGGTGAGTATACAATTAAATATGACTCTCTTTCTCACTCTCTCATGTTATGTAATTTTCTTAATTCCGTATGAAATCATGCAGGGTGCTAAAGAACATATCCAAGAGCATAATTGCCATAGTTGCAAAAGAAGGTTAGTAACATCATATCCCTCCTCCATTTGGAACTTTTTTGTTATTTTCCTTTTCTGGATTGATGCATTATAGGTCCGTTAAGATCGACTTACTTATAGCAAGATAGTTTATCCCTCATTATAAAACCCTTTAGCCCTCTCCTTATACTAGTTTAAATTTAAAATTTCAAATGGGGTGATTCTTTGGTAAGAAATGTATGTATATACAATGGCAAAAATATTGAATGTATATATATATATGTTGTTAGAGCAATTTAATAAATAACAAAAGTAGGTGGAGAACAACTATTGGACAATTTGATCTTTGGGGCGTATAGAAATTGTTATTAAGTAGATGTTACCATCCTATGCAAAAAATGATTTAGATATAACAAATCTTTTTGCAAGAAAGCACTTGTTGTGCAAAGTGGCTTGAATGTCAATGTCAATGCATAGCGGAAATGAACAAATCGAATCGGAACAAATAATGCAAGCAACCAACGATGAATATGGAAGTATCACTCACATAGTGCATAAAGGAAAGTAATAAAATCAAAGACACAAGAATTTATGTGGTTCAACAATGTGCCTACGTTCATGGGAGCAAGCAGTGGAATTTCAATATCAATTCGTCAAACTTACATTAAGGGTTACAAATATAGTTAATATATCAACTTTATGCGCACAGAACACTTAGAATACATCTAAAACACTGTTGTAACAAATCCCAGAAGAAAAACCTCCAAATCCCCCAATGTAGTGATCTCCAAATTCAAAAATTCGTGATCTGAGCTGAATGAAACCATCGACGATTTGATACTGAGAGCAAACTGTCACCCATACTTTCGTCCAAACAGTCGATGGTTTCTTTTTACAACCATCTTTCTTGTTTTTTGCTTTACCATGCTTTCACGGTGCATACATTCCACTCAATATGAACCACATCTCCAACAATATGCACCTTGGCGAATATTCACAGCTAAGGAGAAATATGAAAGCATAACTCATTGCTCCACCTGAGATAGTAGATTGGGACTACCTCCTATGTAGTACCTGGAGACATTGATCAAGTCCAAGTAATGTTTGAACTTGTTCGCTGTGATGAGCTTTGTCAACATATCAGCTTCTTTATTAGACATGTGAACCTTCTCAAATAGAAGTTCACTTTAAGCAACCAATTCCCTATTCCTGTGAGACCGCATATCAATGAGTTTTGTCCTTGCATGATACACTTGGTTCTTTGCCAAATAAATGGCACTCTAACAATCACACTGTAGCCGAGATCCACCTTACTGGACACCCAACTTCTTGACCAATCTTGTAAGCCACAATGCTTCCTTAGCAGCATTAGCTACTACCATGTACTCTAACTCATAGTAGATAAGATAATGAGTGACACCACCATAGAACTCCAACAAATAGATCCTCCCACAAGGGTGAATACGTATCTTATGGTAGACCTCTTGTCATTCAAGTCTTCTGCGTAGTCACCATCCACATACCCTATCGCTGATGGATTACTCTATTGTCTACTAAACATAATGTCATATCTGGTTATACCCCTTAAGTACCTTAGAATCCACTTGGCAGCATCACAATATTGTCGACCTGGATTCGAAAAGAACTTGCTCACCACGTTGAAAACTTGTGTTAGGTCTGAACTTGTACACGCCATGACATATATTAGACACACTATTGCACCGACATAGGGGACCTTTGACATGTCATGAATGAACCTCATCGTCCGTATTTGGGCACTAGGTGGTAGATAGTCTAAAATGACTCGCTAATGGTGTACTCACCGGTTTAACATTAGTCATGCTAAACCTCTCCAACACCTTCTCCACATAGCCACCCTAAGATAACCACAATTTGCCTACAACTCCGTCCCTATGAATCTCCATGCAAAGAATCCTCTTGGTTGTACCCAAATCTTTCATGTTGAACTCTTTACCCAACAAAGTCTTCAACTGATTATTCACCTCATTCATGTCTTTTGCAGCAATAAGTATTTCATTGACATAAAGCAATAGAAATTTGAGAGAACCATCCTAAAAACCCCTCATATAGACGTATTTTTCGTACTCACACCTCTTGTAGCCGATACAGATCATATAGGTGTCAAACCATTTGTACCACTGCCTTGAAGACTGCTTTAGCCTATAAAGTGACTCCTTCATATTGCAAACCAAATGCTCCCATCCAAGTTGGAAAAATCCTTCTAATTATGTCATGTAAATTAGCTCCTCCAAATCACTATGAAAGCTATCTTTATGTCCATCTGCTCCATATACATGTCGTATTGCACCACTAATCCCAACACTACCTTGATGGAAGTGTGTCTGACCATTGAGGATAAGATCTCATCATAATTAACTCCCTTCCTTTGCAAGTATCCCTTTGCTACCAACCGAGCCTTAAACTTCTCTTTCTCCTTTTCTAAAACTGCTTCTTTCTTCCTATACATCCACTTCCATCCAATCGCCACTTCCTAGATGGATGCTCCACCAAGTCCCATGTTTGGTTCTTATGCAGTGATTCCATCTCCTCCACTATAATGCCCATCCAACTACTTTTCTCCTAGTCGTGCATTGCCTCCTCAAAGGTAGTAAGATCCTCACTGCTAGTAATAAGTGCATAAGACACCAGATCATCAAATCTATACCTAGGGGTTGGCCTGATGATGCGTTTGGGTCTGTCTATAGCTACACTACAATGTTGCTGGTCCCTCGAGCTAGAACTCTTTGCACTGTCATCTTTACCATGAGTCTCCAACTCCACTTGCATTGCCTATTGATCTCTTGATTGAGCTAAAACTCCATGTATTTCTGTCCCAAGTCTCCAATTCTATCTGCACAACATGCTCGTTGCTGTTGCTGCAGTTTTCTAGCACTTGTTTCTCTCCTTTTTTCTTGAGTAGGCTACAACATGACTTTTCTCATTAACAACCATATCTTTATCGATCACCACTTTTTTTTGCCATCGGATCCTACAGTTTGAACCCTTTCACATTTTTTTGATATTCCAAAAAGATGCACCGTTTAGACTTCACCTCAAGATTTGATCTCTCCTTACACCATGATGTTAGCTTTACTGTAATTCCAAGAGGAGGGTGAATTGGTATATTTAAAAAAATGAATCCCCTAGGTCAATCAACCGGTAGCAGTATTACACAAACCTAAGGTCAATCTAATACGGATAAAATAAATCAATGTATATATTCAGCATAAATTAAACTTTACAAGTAAACTAATTAAGCATGCACAATAAACTAATAAAAGAGAGATAACACCATATATGCTATCGAGGTTTGGCAACAGTGCTTACATCCCCGCCTTGACCCACGAGGACAAGGATTACACTAACGCTCACTTAACGAGTGGAGCACCTAATTACAACCAGGTCAATTAGCACAGGGCTAACCTCAACCTTTACAATCAATCCTTCTGAACTGGATTTCCACCCCTTCAGGCCATTCGTGGAATGCAATCATATTTTATTACAAGATGCGTACAAGCAATATGCTTCTCAATAAAGCAGATTTGCACTAGTAATAATCAACACAATATTGTATGATAAGATATGATAAGTTCAATGTAGTTTTAATATCTACTCTAAAAAATTAATGCAAATATAATAATTCATACGTGAGAGTGTATGTGTTAGGATCTTTGTGTCAAGATACTAATATCAATCTCAATGCAGCAACAAAGATCTTCACAATGCAAGCTAATATCTCAAAAATATTTTTCTCAAAAATAGGCACAAAAGATATTTGAAAATGGTTTGTAAAAATTTATTTCATAAACAAAAAACAATACGAGCTCTTAAGTATTGCCATGATAATGCAAAACTCATAAGCTCTAAGGAGTTTTCCCAAGGAAGACTTATTGATAAAGTTTCCAAGAAAAACTTTTAACTTACTCTCAAATAAAAATATATCTCAATCAACTAGAGCAAATGAGAGTGTAAGCTTAATGAGAAAATCACAAGAACCCTTTTAGCAAGATTTTCAATAAGGATGAGTAAGAATGGATGCTTGAATATGAGAAATGAGATTTTTGAATTTCAAAGAAAATTTGCTAATCGTGTTTGCTAATCTTGCCCTAATACATGCAAATGAGGGGGTATATATAGACACCCCTGAAATTATAACTTTTGGGACCTATCTGGCATTTTTGGAAAAGTTTAAATAGGGTCAATAAAGATTAACAACATTTTAACCTCTATAAAATCCGAGCAACCCGAGAGGGTCGATCGACCACTTTTATGGTTCACTCGACCGGGTTGCCCAGTCCGGTCGACCAGGATGATTTAGAACCTTTGAGTTTCGGTCGATCAGGTTGAGTTTGGTTGATCGAACATAGATGTTCGGCAGAGCAGGTCATTTTTATACTAAAATTTCGGTCAACCAGGCCATTGGGATTTCCCACGTGTCTATTTGGTTGACCAAGGCGATGTTGCTTATTTTGAGGTCAGTTGATCGAAGGGTCAAACCATTGACCTTGGGGAGGTTCGGTCGATCGAAGTGCATATAATGTTGGGGTTCGGTCAATTGAACATGCCAACTTTGTGCATTTCGGTCCTATTCTTCTTATAAAATTGTCCCTATTTACATGATAGTTAAATCTAAGATTATGGGAGACTTTTTCATGTATAATTGCAGGTCCTATAGTCAACCTACGGCCTTTGAGCTTATCTATCCTATCATGTATGCAATACATTAATTACTACAGACCTTTGATCTTTAATTATTACATACCCAAATAAATCTTAAATAACTTACAGCAAATAAATGTACTAGGTCTCTAGCTTCTTCAAATCCATGTGCATCATATTGAAACCTCCAATTGATCCTGCACACAAATTCATTAATCATTAAATAACTGAACATTTGTCATAATCAAGATAGGGTATGACCTATCAAGTCAACACATGCTGCTTGCAAAACTCTCTTAAACTCGAGTTTGTGTACTTAGTGCCATTGTCTGACACGAGGCACTTAATCTTTCTCCTTATATGGTTTTTCACCTCAGCTTTCCACAACTTAAACTTGGTAAATGTCTCCGACTTGGGCAATATGAAGTACACCCAAACCTTTCGTGAATAATCATTAATGAAACTCACGAAGTACACATCCCCCCTCATCATGCCACTCTCACTAGCCCCCAAACATCCAAGTGAATGTAGTCAAGTATTCCCTCCATTTTGTGCATGGCTTCCATGATATGAACCCTATTCTGCTTCCCAAGCACACGGTACTTGCAGAAATCCAACTTACATGATTTGACCCCACTCAAAATATTTCTCTTGTGAAGTTCCTTTATTCCACGCTCACTTATATTCCCTAGCCGCATATGCTACAAAATAGTACTATTAGACTTAGACTCTGCGGATGCGATTCCATCTACAACCGTAGTGCCCTGTAGTGTATAAATATTCCCTGGTACTCTTAGCCCCTTTATCACAAAAAGAACACCCTTGCTCACCTTCATTACTCCATCTTCAGACTTGTAACTAAACCCATTACAATCTAAGGAGTATAATGAAATCATATTCTTCCTCAATTCTAGTATCTGCCTAACATCACATAACATCCTCATTACAAGATCATACATCTTGATTCTGATATTCCCTATCCCAAAAACTTTGCAAGTAGCATCGTTTCCCATCAGAACGGAACTAGAACTCACGAATCTGTAAGTGGTGAACCAATCTTCGTTGGGTGTCATATGATAAGAGCGTGTCAAGTCTAAGATCCAAGAATCTGTGAACTCATCTTAATTAGATGAAATTGAGAGCATATCACCATCACCGCTCCTAGAGTCTCATTCTTCCACTACATTCGTTGTGCTTGATGAACCTTCTTTGTTTTTAGCATTCTCTTTCTTTCTCTCTAGACAGTCGAATTTTATGTGCCCTTTTTTCCACACTTAAAATACCACACGTCCTTCCTTTTCATGGAATTGGAATGAGCCCTATTTTTGCTCTGTCCATCCCGAAACTTGCTCCTCCCACGATCCTAGTTCCCCTTCGCCACAAGCCCTTCACCTTGAGTATTTTCATCACTAACCTTCTACCTTTGAAGGAACCTAAATAGGGCACTCATGATGTCCTCCAATTCTAGAGTCTCTTTCCCACATGTCAGAGTCGTAAACAGATTCTCATACGTAGGTGACGTATGCAAGGAATTCAGTAGCATCAGCGCTTTTTCTTCATCCTCGAACTTCACATCAACTTGCTTCAGATCACTAATGATCTGATTAAATATGTTGATGTGTTGACTCAAGTCTAAACCCTTTGTCATCTTAAGCCCATAGAGTATTTGCTTAAGATAGAACTTGTTTGATAAAGACTTGAACATGTACCGACTCTCTAGTTTCAGTCAAAATGCCGCCAGTGATTCCTCATTCATTGTGTGATACATCATGCCATCTGCTAGACAAAGCTTCATAGTAGCCACAACTTTCGCTTCCAACTTGTGTCATTCATGCCTTCCGAATATTTGTAGTATAGTGTCTTCACCATACCTTGCTGCATCAATATGTCCTTAAACCTCATCTGCCAAAGTCTAAAATTTTTCATTCCATTGAATTTAGCATTATCAAACTTTGCTGAAGAAATCTCAGCCATTGCAACTAACAACTCTAATACCAATTTGTTTTACAAAGTGGCCTGAATACCAATGGCAATGCACATCAGAAACCAACAAATTGAGTCAGAACAAGTAATGCAAGCAACCAACAATAAATATATGGAACAATCACTCACAAATAGAATAAAGGAAAACAATAAAATCAAATACACAAGAATTTATGTGGTTCGGAAATGTGCTTACGTCGATAAGAGCAAGCGGCTGATTTTCACTATCAATTCGTTAAGCTTACATCAAAGGTTACAAATATAGTTTATATATCAACCCTACGTGCACAGAAGACTTAGGATACATCTAAAACAATTTTGTAGTAAATCCCAAAGGAAAAACCTCTAAATTCCCCAATCTATTGATCTCCAAATTCAAAAATCTATGATTTGCGCCAAACGAAACTATCGATGGCTTAATACTGAGCATTGTTCCTTCTATAGAATAAAAACATCGACGGTTTGATGTCGAGAGCAAATTGTTGCTCATACCATTGACCAAACAATCAACGATTTCTTCTTATAACTAATTTCCTTGTTTTTTACTATGCTTTCCCAGCGCATACGTTCCACTCAATATGAACCTCATCTCCAACAACACTTATAATATAAGGAAGCAAAAACAACTATAATTTTGTAGATATACTTATTTCTCCTACCAAATTGAGTTCAATGTACTTTTAGGATAACCAAAAATAATATAGTAAGAATAGGCTAACTTTAGGCCCACTTGAAAGGCCCAAAACATAAATATATAATAGCAAAATGAGGGGTATATGTTTCTTAACTTTCTCGTTTAAATGGTAGAATTTTTAAAATAAAATAAAATATAGTGACCATTAATCAAAATCAAAAATGAAAAAGATAAATTTAAAGAAAAATGAAGAAACCCACAATTAGCATATGTGTCACCCCTGCTCCAATTTTTATACATAAATAGATATATTGCATTTTAAAAAGAATAAGAGTTTGTTTATCCGTGCACATATGTAATTTGATTTATATTAATATATTCAGAAAATTATGATAGAAATTTTATCTTAAATCATTTGTGTTCCAAGTAAAACTATTAAAGACTATAATAAATATTCCTAGTTATATATAAATTGAGGGATTGATTGATTTGATATATAAACTAGGGGCGCACCATGTGGACCTGAGATTCTCAACTAAAGAAGATCCTAAGTGGCTCCAGGATGTGAGGAAACAAGAGATCAGCCTCATTGCCAAGTGGCTCTCTAAATACTATGATGACTTGGGCCGCCGCCTGCCTTGACCCCACTTCTTGATGCTCCCTTCTGGCTTTTGTTCATCGCCTATTCAGCTGTACAAAATGTTGACCATCACAAATAAAAGATTGTAAAGAAAGAGGAGAGGATTTTGTGGGCCCATCTGTCCTATTCTCTTCTTCTTTCCGGTGATGATCACCTACCTGTAATAATATGGTTCTTCAAACTTAGCAATTTGAAATTTTTATTTTTATTTATTTTTTACTTTTTGCTCAGTAAAAATAAATATATATTGATCAAAATATTACATATAGAGTTCATTGGGCATACCCGGAAAAAAGGAAAAGATACAAGTCCCTATCTAAGTAATTGTAGTTAATTCAAGTTACACAATCTTCCTAACAAAATAACCAAGGTCTTGAAACAAACAAACAGTATAAAACCGAGGGCAATTTAAACATTATACAAGTTAAATTTGTCATAAACTATTCCAAATGTATACCTTTGAATTATTTCAAGTAGTTCTGAGCGGAAAATTATTTTCCCTTCAAGCTTGCATTTGTTGCGGGTGTGCCATATGAAGTAAATCATGGCAGTCGAACAAACCTTCTTCCCAACTGTCTGTATCCCAGTACCTTTGACCTCCTCATGAATATTATGTGGTTCTATGATTTTGTGCCATATAATTATTTCATGTGATAGGTTGTACATTTTAATGTTTTCAAATATTTTAATTAGCATAATGTAGAAAATTTTAAAATTTGTTTTCTAATTTTATACTGGCAATGGATTTATAATCCTCTTGTAATTGCCTATTATTGTACTATTATTGTTCTAATTTTCTTGTGATG
Organism: Malania oleifera; assembly: GCF_029873635.1. Classification (NCBI taxonomy): domain Eukaryota; kingdom Viridiplantae; phylum Streptophyta; class Magnoliopsida; order Santalales; family Ximeniaceae; genus Malania; species Malania oleifera. The sequence goes on from NC_080417.1 coordinate 120,648,777, forward strand.
GTGGTTTGAATTCTGATTCATCTCGCAATATCTTTGCAATTAGTATTTTCTTTTAGAGATTTCTTTTTATGTAAATATTGATTTTTCTAGCAAAATATATTATAAACATGTTGTTAAAATAAACTAAATTACATTAACTCTCACTCATTTAAATAATTGGAAGGTGTAGGTGTGCATTGACATAGTGTTTGGATTTGGAAGTGAATTGGAATTATAAATACATGAGTTTGTATATGAATTCTACGGAATTCCAAATTTTTGGTTTGGCTAAATTCTAAGATAGAAATGGAATTCCTAATCAAATCCAAATTTATTGTTTGGATCACCTTAAGTAATGGATATGGATTTGGGCATGCTTGATTTAATTTATAATCATTTCATGTAATAATGTGCTCGTAAATATCCTCACCATTTAAAAACATGCTAAAAATTATAAAGAGTTAAAAAATAATCATGTATAACTAAAAATTATGATCCAGTTTTACCAAGGAAAGTTTGTTTTCATTTTCATGAAAATATCATAATTAAAAATTAAAAATTCAACATCAACTTCTCCAAACCTAGATGCAATGCCTAAAAACTAAAGAAAAAAAAATTACAAATAACGAAAAGCTAAAAGTGCGACATTAGTCAAAATACTTCTATAATTCTATCTATTAAAGTCTCATATATCATGTTGATCAAGATGAAACAATATATACTGTATTTTTAGCTCTTCTAGAAGTTTATAGAGTTTCTCAAATTTCCTCTCATCATGCATCAACAAATCCACAACTTTTAAAGAGTCGCTTTTGACCCAACTCTAAAACTTTGTTCTTCTCATCTAGAACCATATGAGTAGTTGGTCTCTTCATAGAAGTTTCATGGTTATGAAATCAGCCATTCGATGCAAAACCACCACAATCACGTTTGAACTCCTTTGTTTCTTCTTTGGTCATGGATTCAATGAAGTAGAAGAACTAGATCTTCCCACTTGATGCACATTTTATGGGACATTTGTCCTACCTTCACCAATTTCTCTTTTATCAAAACTCTTGCAATTGAACAACTATTAATTTTCTATAATGTTAGCGCAATCTTCATGGCTTATTTGTGCTTCTTCCCCTGTAGCACACTTCTTGCAATATAAAGTACATATATCATCCCAATTTTTAATACGGATCTTACTTTATTAAGGCTTTACGTCAGAATGTTCCTACAAAAATAAGAATCATTAACAATATTTTGATAGAATTTCAACTCTACAATATGTATGTTCCAAAGGTCCCTATTAGGTTTAAAGAGCAACATCAAGCATATAAAGTTCACATTGAGCAGCAAACATAAAGCTACTTGGACTTAGCCAACACCAGTAAGAAACAACAACAACAACAGTGAGAGAATAAGCATATATTTGCAATGAAAAAGAAGCCTCAGTAACAAGAGTACTACTAGTTTCTGCAAATACCAATATAAATGGTTACAATAACAATATTAATGACAAAAATATTGCAATAGTAGAAACAATATCAAGCACACCACCATTATGTATATACTATATATAATGCTCAATTAATATCATCATATTAATGTTAATAATGTAGGAATACTCACAGCAACATAAGAATTCCAAATCGATTCTTTAGTCACTACGACTCTGTTTCTTGCATGATTCTAAGAAAATATTGATTTCTCAAGCATAGGACTCACAAGGTTATAATGTTCTTTTTTTTTTGATAGCGAATCTATGCTTACTCAACATTGTGATAGTTGCATTCCATGCACTTGGTTTCCAAGCAAGTGCACCATTTAACCTATTTCCTACATGCATTTGCTCTACCATAACTGATGACAATATAACATTTGATTCAGCTATGTATGATCAGAATTACTTGAGACCCTTTCCTTTATCATTTTCTTCTTTTGATTGATAAGTCATACTTGTGGAACAAGTAATTAAAACTATTTGGAAAGATACGATAAACATTTATATCCTACTTTTAAAATAGGAAAAAAAGGAACACAGATTTGAACTACTATCATAAACATTGCATTGTGATTAACATATAGAAAGATGTAAACCTAAAAAGTCTAGATTTCAAACCCAACAAAACAAAATTACAAATTGATGACATAGACACATATAAAGTTCACATTGTAACACATATGAAGACATAATACATAAGAACTATGTTTCCCTAGCTTGGTAATCCCCAAACATTGCTTGAGCCAAATCATCCCTATTTCTTGTCCACTTATTTGCTATCTATATTGCTCTAATGTGCTTGTTAACTCTAATAGTTTGAGTAACTTAATAGTTTGCTTCTCCTTGTCAATTTCATTATTTTGTTTGGATTTTTCATGCTCTAAATCAAGATCAACTTGAACTAATAAAGAATCATTAAGCTAGTAAACTCATAGAAAATTATGAAGGATGGTACATGCATTAATGATTCTCACTTAAGTTTTTAAATTAAATAATTAAGGTGTCCTAAGAATGACCCAACACTTCTTGAGTAGACCGAATGCTCTTTCAATGACATTTCTTGCTGGTGCACACTGAAGGTTGAACAATTACTTACAGTTTGTTGGGTTATTACCACTTTATGACCATTCATTGAGATGATATCGAACAACTCTGTATGTAGCCAAAAAACCTAGGCCGTTTGTGTATCCTACATCAACAAGGTAATATTTCCCTACAATAACCAATGACATGTTAATATTCTATATCTATTTAAGAGTCTAAAATATTTAACAGTTGAAAGAAAAATCTCGCATACCACCTAGGACAATCAAAGGATCATGTTTTGTCAATGCATCATGCGAGATCCTACCATCAATAAAAGAACCTTCCCATCCAGGTAAAAAATTGACGAACTTCAAATCCTGAGAAAATACACATAAAACATTATTAGTCATAATGTTCTTCCTATTTCGAGATCGTCCTTGCTTATAAAGTGAAATAGTTATTGGAACATATGTCCCATCCAGTGCCCTAAGATAGCCCTTAAACCAAACTCACATCTCATCCTCAAAACCTTCATCTTCTCTTTTAGGTTGGACTAGAAATTCCTTGCTTAAGCGAACTACAGCTCATAACACAACATTTAAAAGCCGACTCACGAACATAAAAAAATTTGTGTTATGACATGGAGTTTCAAGCCATGTGCTAATGTATACAAGAACATAGCAACTGATTCTTCTATAGGAACATTGGCAATCTTTCTTAACCCTCCACTTTCTTGTAAGATTACACAAAGCTTGTGAAAGTTCGCACCATTGAAACATAGTTGGCTAAAGCATCTACTGTCACCCCCCCCCCCCAAAAAAAGTCTTAAATACAATTCTCTTTCCCTCACTACTTCCAAAGTATCCAAGTTATCATGTGTGGGCTCTTTAGCAATATACTTCTCATGCCATTACACATATACTATGGTACAATTGAAAGCATAGTATGTTGATATAACTTTCTGTCTCTTGGCTTTTCTTTCAATATTATCTTCACTATATAAGTCTACATTCTCAATTCCAATTAGATCCATTCTTCTATTAACAGAAAAAGCAACTTCAAATTACTAAATAGTAGTCCCAACTATATATATATATATATATATATATATATTATCTAACATCCCCTCTCAAACTCACGATGGCACAGCGAGAAGCATCAAAAGTTTGCCGAGTAAAAATTGGAAACGACTAATAGTGTGAGACTTTGTGAAAAAGTCAGCCAACTACATGGTAAAGGAAATGAATGGGAGAGAGATGGTACCAACGCGAAGATGAAGACATTTGAGATGATAATCAATTTCAATATGCTTAGTGCATTCATGAAATACACAATTATGGGCAATATGAATAGCATTGGTGTTGTCACAATACATAGGAGTGGGTTCAGCAAGTAAGACCCCCATGTCAGCAACTAACCAATGCTACTAAACTATTTCAGTAGTATTTGAAGCCATGGCACGATACTCAGCCTCAGTAGAAGAATGAAAAACTACATATTGCTTCTTGCTTTTCCAGGAAATGAGAGAGTCATCAAGAAAAATAAGAAACCAATTGTGGACTTGCGATCTATAGGATCTCTAGCCTAATCAGCACCATAATAAGCAGGAAGTTCTAAATTAGATGTAGAAAGGATTAATATACTCCAATACAATGGCCTTATGGTATAACGTAAGATATGGAGAATAGCAGCCCAATGGTGCATAGTGGGAGAGGAGAAAAATTGACTCACAATATGAACTGCATATATATTATCAGGTCGAGTGATGGAGATATAAGCCAAACTACCAACAATAGTACAATATAGAGTTGGATCTGCCAATAGAACCCCATCAGAAGAGGCATAATGAACATTGAATTCAAGAGGAGTTTCTATAGTTCGAGTACAGTAAGATGGGCTTTTTAAATAACATACATTACATATTTAGACTGAGAGAGGAGATACACTTAAGGAGAATAGGCAACCTTAATGCTAAGAAAGTATCTCATGGCCCCTAAATCTTTCATTTCAAATTTGCAATCTCATCTATCTCATCTCCAATTAAAATCATATCATCTACATTAAAAAGGAGAATAATATGCCAGAAGATGTAGATCGAGTAAATAAGGCAGAATCATGATCACTTCAGCAAAAGTCAAAAGAACAAAGCACTTTAGAAAACTTCTCTAACCAAGCCTTGGGAGCTTGTTTAAGACCATACAAAGCTTTTCTTATTCTACAGAACTCCCCTGGATGATGAGGAACACCAAGGGTGGAGACATATAAACTTCCACTTTGAGATCGCCATTTAGGAAAACATTCTTTACATCTAACTGTGAGAGATTCTATTGGTTAATAGAAGCTACTGTAATCAAAGTATGTACATATGTCATCTTAGTAATTGGTGCAAATATCTCCTCATAATCAAAACCAACTTTTTGAGTGAACCCTTTTGCAACCAAACGGGTCGTATATCTTTCAATAGAACCATCAGACTTGCTTTTGATCTCATAGACTCAGCGACATCCCACTATCGTTTTACCAGGAAGAAGATGTACCAACTCCCACATGCTAGTCTTATACAAAGCAGCAAGTTCTTCATTCATAGCCTATTACCAAAGAGAGTCAAAAGTTGCCTCCTTATAAGAAGCACGCTCATAATGGGGAAAAAGAGAAACTAAAAAAAAGTATCGAAACTAGAAGAATAACAAGAATTAGATGCCTGAATATATGAATCAAGATAAGAAGGGAGCTTATGAAGTCGAGTTGGATAACGAGAAGATGCAAGGTTCACATGATTAGAGGATGAAGAGGAGTCTTCCAAGGAGGATAGGGGATTTATACCTACAAAAGAAATTAAAAACAAGTAGAAGAAATGGGAGCAACTGCTGAAGACTTTGAATCAATATCACAAGTAAATGAATCAATGTTTACAAGGTCAAACTCATTTAAGATGTTAGAACTTGTTGGAATAGAGAGGAAAGGAATTGTTCAAGAAAGGTGACGTGATGAGAAACATAAAGTTTTTGTGTTTCTAGATCATAACAATGACATCCTTTTTCTCCGTCACCATAACCAAGAAACACACACATAAAGTGTAACACCCTGACCCGCCATGTAGGCCCGGGGTGCTACTTTAGTGACATTTGTGTACCTGATACCATATTTATCATAATAAATGTAGCGAAAGTAATTAAACATTCAACAAACGTACATGACTAGAGTTCTAAGTTCCTTTCATATATAAAGGTTTCAAACATCCACATTACAATTCGATTTAAAAAGGACAACTAGTTCGGTCCATACGACCATTATACAAGTCTAGAGACTTGCAACATAATTTACATACACCTGAGATCATACAAATCTTTACAAAAAGACTATTCTAACTTTCACCCCTAATCCTACTAAGCACAATACCTATTATTTCTTGAAAAGATGATTTGTATATTGGGGTGAGACACTTCTTAGTAAGGATGATCAAGTTAATATCAGTGTGTGTGCAACATGCATTTAGTGCTTACAGAAAACATTCATTCTTTATTTAACCGAAAATAACTATCTTACATGGTACTATCGTTATACAGATGGAAATACTTGTCTCATTTTCCTTTTATAAATAATTTAGTAATTACATAATATCATTTAAATAAATCTATAGATATGCATAAAATACATTCCCTGGGACTAATGACATGTTTAATCCTCATGACGATTTGTGCAGCCCGAAGGCTGGACTAAGCCTAGGGTGATCAATCCAGACAAAGTCAAACATACATCCGCATCTTACTTTGACTACGCAAGCATGTACAACTTGCTTGCGTGGTTCCGATTGCCTTACCACATCCTGGAAGTCTAGGCTTCTAGGGAAGATACACCCTCTACCAAGGCTAACCAATTGAAACCGCCCACAACACTCTTGCAGTACAGTGAGGGTGCACATGATCACATACATAATCTCTAGCAACAGTACTATGCTCATAACATAAGGATCCTCAAGGTTCCTAAAGCATATCATGCAATTTAAGTAATGTAAAAATCATATTTCATATCCATTACATATAAAGCCTGTCATTTAAAACTCTCAGCCCTTGGCCGTCACATAAAACTTGGCTTACAGTTGTTAAATGTAATCATGGTCCTCAGGACCTCAAACATAATTCTAGCCCTCACGGTCGTAAACATATTCCTGTACTTTCATTAAGAGTTCGAGTATCTCACAAACATTCATCATTTTGGTTATAAAATAATACATACATATCATTCACCTGCCACACAATTTCCAATACTTTGAATATAGCCCATAGGCAACCAAGAAAGCATAGCATATACAGTTTAAAACATAAAACCAGGCTTCCCACCGTTCATTTGTACTTAAAATAGAATAACATATATCCTAGGTTTGAAAAAGGGTCTTTTGAATGGTTGGTTTTTGAAACTTCAACTGAGAACATAAATATACTTACTCTAAAAACATTTCGTACGATTCAACTTCATTAAAAAGCTTACTTAACTTAATCCCCTTACCTAATTCTGAAAAAAAAAAAAAAATTGAAACGGATGAAAAAACCAAAACCCTAGCTTTTCGAACCGATGAAATTACGAGATCCTATGAGCCGTGAAGGGAGAGAGTGATCTAGGAGTAAGAGAGAGCCTGCAGGAGCCTTTTAGTGAAAAATAATTGAAACCTTAGCAAAGCTCCAAAAGAAGGATTTTGAAATTTCCTAAAAAAATGAGCTCACTTATATTTTTCGGTGAGCATCCTTGGAGAAAACCGGCACCAGTTTTCCCTATTCCCACAAAATTTTCCCCAATTTGTGGTTGACTTGCCCAATTGGCCCAAAACCAGCGACAATTTTTCCTCTCCTCTCAAAAACTGTCTACTGTTTTGGTCCTGCTAGTTGAATTTCTTCTGTTTTCTTTTGTTTTCCTTTATTTTTCTCTTTTAAATTTTTTTTTTTAAATTTTTCAGGTTTGGATTTCTATAATCTCCCCTCCTTATAAAAATTTCATCCTCGAAATTTTCTAACTAATACTGATTACTTCCTAGACTCACGATCTGTCTCTTTCCAAGAGTCGGTAGCCAACCACATAGCAGCCTCGTCCCATGTTTATTAGATACCCTCACTTATGGCAGAGGAATACTGTGGTTACACATGATGTCTCGGAAGTTCACAATACCATACATAATTCTCCTAGAGACCATCCATACATAAACTCATAACAACTGACAAAATAACATACTTACCTTGCCTGACCTGCATATAAGACTAACCCTTACCTGTTCGACTGTACCATTTTGTTTAATACTAATCCTCGTGGAAAAGTTGTGGGTACTTCTAGTGTATTTCTGTCTTTAGTTCCCACGAAGCCTCCTCGACCGCATGGTTACGCCACAGTGCTTTCACAAATGGTATTTCCTTAGTACGCAGTTCCTGTATTTTCCGATCTAGAATCTAAACTGGTACCTCCTCGTAAGCCAAAACATCCCCAATCTCTATGGGTTCATAGTTGATCACATGCATAGGATCTAAAACATACTTCCTCAGCATTGATAGGTGGAAAATGTTATGAACTCTAGACAATGCTGGGGTAACGTCACTCGATAAGCAATTAGACCAATCCTTTCCAGGATCTCAAATGGTCCAATGTATTGAGGGCTTAGCTTTACGTTCTTCCCAAACCTCATCACTCCCTTCATCAGAGCAATCTTCAAGAATACCATATCCTTAATCTCGAACTCTAGTTCCTCGGCAAGTGACTTCGTAATTCTTCTACCAACTTTATGCTTCTTTTATCTTTTCCCTGATAAGTTCGACCTTTGCAGAGGTCTTCTGAACTAATTCTGAACCCAACACCTATCGCTGACCTACCTCATCCTAGTACAACGGAGATCGGCATTGACGACCATACAAAGCCTCATATGGTTCCATCTCAATACTGACTTGATAACTATTGTTATATGTAAACTCGACTAATAGCAGGTATCTGATCCAACTACCACCAAAATCTAGTACACACGTCGACAGTATATTTTCCAAAATCTAAATAGTCCTCTCGGATTGTCCATCCATCTGCAAGTGGAAGGTGGTACTGAAGGTGAGTTGAGATCCCAAGGCATCCTGTAAACTCTTCCAAAAATGAGAGGTGAACCGTGGATCTCGATCTAACACTATAGAAACCGAAACACCATGAAGTCGTACTATCTCCTGTACATAATGCTCTACTAGCTTATCCATGGAGTAACCGACTCTGATAGGAACGAAGTGTGCAGTCTTCATCAGGAGATCCACAATAATGCATATAGCGTTCTGCCGACGCACCGCTAAAGGCAATCCCAACACAAAGTCCATTAAGATATGCTCCCATTTCCACTTGGGGAGATGTCAAGTGGCTGCAGTGGTCCTGCTGACCTCTGGTGCTCGGTCTTCACCTGCTGACATGTCAGACATTGCTCTAAAAAATGGGCGATCTCTCTTTCTATGTTAGACCACCAAAATGAACCTTGTAGATCCTGTACATCTTTGCGCTTCCTGGATGTACCATATATAAGGAACAATGTGCCTCTTCGAGGATGGTTCATTTAATCTCGTCATCATTCGGTATGCAGATCTGGGTATGAAATCTCAACACCTCATCATCAGAGACATTAAAATTTGCATATTCATCTCATCTTGTATTCCACTTACAATCTCTGCCAGCTCTACATCTTTCATCTGAGCTAATCTGATCCTCTCTTGTAAGGTTGGTTGCACTAGTAGACCATCAATGAATACCTGGTGTTGATATCCCTCTACTAACTCTACACCCAACCTTTCTAGGTCTATCCTGATCTTGTATTGAATCCCAATTGTTGAGAATGATACAGGCATTGACTTCCGACTCAAAGCATCTGTTTCCACATTAGCTTTCCCAAGGTGGTAACTAATAGTACAGTCGTAGTCTTTAATCAATTCAAGTCACCTGTTTTGCCTCATATTCAACTCCTTCTGGGTGAAGAAGTGTTCGATACTCTTATAATCAGTAAAGATCTCACACTTTTTACTGTATAGGTACTGCCGCCAAATATTTAGTGCAAATATGGCTGCTGCCAGCTCTAAATCATGCGTATGGTAGTTCTTCTCGTACTCCTTGTGTTGGTGAGAAGCATACACAATAACTTTCCCTTGTTGCATCAAAACACACCTAAGCCTTTTCTGGGATGTGTCATTATAGATCACATAACCACCATCCCCTGATGGAATGGTCAATACTGAGGCTGTGACTAAACGTTGCTTCACACTCACTAGTCCATTCAAGCCTACTATTCTTTCTCGTAAGTTGTGTCAAAAGACATGACAACCTAGAAAAACTCTCAATGAATCTGTGATAGTACCCTGCTAGACCCAAGAAACTTTTGATCGCATACATGTTCTTTGGTCTCACCCAGTTTATTACTGTCTCTAGTTTACATTGGTCCACTGATTTTCCTTCCCTAGACACTACATGTCCTAGAAATGCAGTTTATTCTACAAAAAACTAGCATTTCTTGACTTTAGCAAACAATCTCTTCTCTCCGAGTACCTGAAGTACCAGCCTCAGATGAGCTTCATGCTCTGCAGGACTCCTTAAATAAATCAGGATGTCATCAATGAACACCACCACGAACTGATCTAAGCACATGTGGAACACCCTATTCATCAAATCCATGAATGCTGCATGCACATTCATCAAACCAAATGAAATAACCAAAAATTCATAATGGCTATCCCGGGTTCAAAAGGTTGTCTTCGATACATCCTCTAACTTCATTTTCAACTGGTGATACCCAGATCGCGGATCGATCTTAGAGAAAACCTGAGTACCCTTTAGCTAGTCAAACAGGTTGTCAATACGTGGTAATAGGTACTGTTATCTAGTAAATTTATTTATAGTTGATGCACATCCTCATCAACTCGTCCTTCTTTCTTATGAACAACACCGGCGCTCCCCATGGTGATATGCTCGGTCTGATGAAACCACTATTCAGAAGTTCTTGTAGTTGCTCTTTTAACTACTTGAGTTCAATTAGAGCCATTTGGTACGGAGCCTTATAGATTGGCGCCGTCCCTAGAGTGAACTCAATGGCAAACTCCACCTCACGATTAGGAGGCAACCCCGGTAGATCCTTAGGAAACACATATAAGAACTCCTTTATCACTAGGATATCCTCTAGCTTCAGTGCTTCCTTTAGTGCCTTTTTCACATATGCTAAGTACCCTTGGCAACCCTTTAGAAGTAATCTCCTTGCCTGAATTGCCAAAAGGATCCGTGGTACAGAGCGCACACGCAAACCTCCAAGTTTGAACTCCTGCTCCCCTAAAGGTCTAAATACTACCTCCTTCCCGTGATAGTCTATGCTTGCGAAGCTGGATGCTATCAAATTCATCCCTACAATAATGTAAAATCCATGCATATCGAAGATGATTAGAATAGTAGGTAGCCCTCTCCCATGAATTTCCACTAGGCAATCCCTAATCACTTTACTGCAAACAAGAACCGACCTTGTTAGCATGACCATCCCTATCTCAACCCCTAACGATTGAGTCTCTACTCCCTACACTTTAACAAACCCCCGAGATAAAAACGAGAGGATCACACCCGGATCAAAGAGCACAACAACTTTACTGGAAAGCATTTTAATACTACCTATAACTACATCCCCTATGTGCTTAGCATCACTCAGCCTCATAGAATACACTCGCGCCTGGGCGGTGTTCCCCTAATGACCACCTTGGGGTGCCTAACTCCCTCTCCCATACAGCTGCCAATGAGGTGTGTAGTTCATTGTTGTATGATAGTCCCGCACCTGATGCCCTGCTACACTGCACCGGTAGCAGACAACTATTCCAGCCCTACACTTGCCCCAATGCTTCTTATGGGATATAGGACAAGTGGCACTCCGAGAACTCCCCTGAGGGCTTGTGATCCTATCTTCTGTTGCCGGCCCATAAAATTACCGAGTAACTTCCATGTACTCTGGCTAGAGCTATATTGAAACCCCTGAGACAAGGGCCTCTTCTTTAGGTTTTCCACTCTCTTCCTTTCCTGAATGCTGGTCTCGACCGCCATGACTCTATCCACCAGCTCAGTGAAACTCTATGTTAGTAACGCTACAACCTGCGATTGAATACCCTGCCTCAGGTGTAACGACCTGCTTATCTTATCATATAATTAAACATAATAAATAAAATAGTCAACCCAAGCCCGGGGGTAATGGGGACACCTACCATGCACAACGGAACCTAGGTAGTAGTAAATGTAAATCATCATTCTCATAACAACAAAATATATAATACCAGAGTCAAGTATATCCCAAAATATTGTATTTATATACAATCTCCAAAAAATACAAAACATCCCTAGGACCTCACATCAAAATCCCTTGATCCTAATCCTAACTTACCCTCATAGTAGGGTAGTACAACCGACTCAATGGTGGTCACGCTCCGTTGGTCTTTCTAGGTTTCTTCAAAATCATTTAATGTTCAAGGGTGAGAATCTTCTCAGTAAGAGAAAATAAACTAAATACAATTGTGTGGCAACATAAGTATTTAGTGCTATAATACATATACAGTACTTCATAAGCTGAAAAACATTCATTATAACATACTGAATAATCGTATACTTTCATACTTTCTAATAATTCATGTTGATAATGAAATATTTGATATAACTGTAATGCCGAAAATCTACCCAGGATGAATAGTTAGCTGATGTCATATATTACCCCCCATGATAAGTTGTGCAACCCGAACGTGGGACTCGACAATGGTTGCCCGACCACTGATAAGTCAAAAATGTTTGTAAGTACGATGGGCTCGCCATACCCAGGTCCGGACTGCTAGGTGGATGTCTACAACTCTACACTGAAAGCCACATCGACTATCCATCTCCCACCCCCTTGTGGGGTGGTTAGCACAAGTTTGAATATAGATATCTGATCTATATAGAAATGGTACCGTGCTTTTGTAACTGAACTGAACTACCATTCGGTTTCTGATAACATATAATACATGATTGTCACGACGTCCTGGCGCGCATGTGCCCCGGGCGGTGAAATAAAAATTAATTTTAATTTTCAAGGAAAAATATGAAATGTTGGAGTCGCCACTAATCTTTACTGTGGTTAGAACACATGTTTACTACCCCATTATGGGTAGAATGGGTCTATATTACCAGAGCTGGGGTCGGGAGTTTGGTTACGCGAGGGGAAGGTACAAACACCCCCTACGCGCACGTTCTTGCGAACGGTACCTAACTAATTCGGAATTATCCCTAAGTCAATCTAATAAGTCTCTTAAATTACCCCTCTATTAGTGGATTTACAAATATACATGTGGTATAAATAAATAAATAAATAAATAGATAATACAAAAATATATGTACAAAATATATTCCCTCATAACTAAAGGTTCGTAAAACCCGAAGGCTAATACCCTAACATTAAAATCATAGGGAGAAAAATTACGAAAATACTTAAGAAAATACACTCCCAAGTTTTGAAGTTGTATAAAAAAAAATTTATAGGAAAATACTAGTATGGGAGGTTTTAACATATATTAATAAGATAATAAGTGAAGATATTACACTATCCCTAATGCATATAATATTAATAATAACTCATATTTACTAAAATATAACGAATACCAAAATAAGTAATAAAATACCATATACCATATATATTAAGATACTAAAGATATCATAAATACATATTATTACTAAATATGTATAGTACTACTCAAAATACTTAAATTACTAAATATATAATTACCTAAAGTCCTGAGCTACTAAATATATATCATTACTTAAAATATTACATTACTACTAAATATGTAGTTACCTAAAATCCTAATTTACTAAATATGTAATATTACATTACTACCAAATGTGTAAAAACCCTAAGTTACTAAATATGTATCATTACTTAAAATATTACATTACTACTAAATACATAGTTACCTAAAACCCTAAATTACTAAATATGTATCATTACTTAAAATATTACATTACTATTTTCGCTAAATATAGGTATCACTTATTAAAAATCATACAATAACAATATATGAACATTCACAATAAAAAGATATACACCTAGATATAAATTTTGTGACAATAATAATCCCATTAATATTTATCATCATGTGCATGCGTGAAAACGAAGATGACAACTCCTAATTCATGCCGAAGATATTTAACCAACAAAACACAAACTTGAACAACGAATAATTGAACAAATAACGAGAATAATCATAAATTAATTGTAGACACCCTATTTTTGCCATAACCAAATGAAACAAGGAGTCTTTTCTCATTGTATTATGATTATTATTATTACCTTATTTTCACTATTATATTATTATTATTATAATTATAATTATTATTATTATTATTATTATTATTATTATTATTATTATTATTATTATCATTACTATGATTTCTATTGTTGTTATTTACACTATTATTATTATTTTTATTTTTATTTTTCACTATTATTATTATTGTTAACTATTTTTCCATATTGATATAAGTAATTTATTATTATTACTATTATTTTATTATTATTATTTTCCTATATTGTTATAAGTGGCTTATTATTATCACTATTATTTATTTATTATTATGTTTATTATTGTTATTATTATTTTTATTTGTTATTTTTACTACTATATTTACCATTATTATTACTATTATTATTATTATTTTTATTAACATTATTGTTATTTGGCTATTATCATTAATTTTTATTACTCTTGCTATTATTATCATTTATTATTATCTTTATTTCTATTCACTTTATTATTATTTTTACCTTATTATTATTATTATTATGACCATATTAGTAATTATACTCATATATATTATTTCCAAAAGGAAAAAAATATAATAAAATGCAATAAACCAAAAAAGAAAAGAGAGAGTTAGGGTTCTAAATTTTTTTTTTTTATAAGAGGACCCTTTTGGCTTCTCTCAAAACACAGCCGAGGCAACGCAAGAAAAAGAAAAAAAAAACCGGCTCCTCCTTGCTCTCTTTCCCAATTTCCCTTCTCTTCTCTCTGTTCTCAGCCACCCTGTCCTCTTTGTCTGTCCCTTAGCCTTCACTCTGGCCACCCTGCAGTAGAGTGCTTTTACCAACGACCTCCTTTGCCTCTCCGCCCAACTCCTCAGGCCACCCGGCACGGCGTCAGTATCTCCATCACCCTCACCTCAACATCTCCGACTGTAGCTTCAGCAATCCTCCATCACAGCACGTTCAGTAGCAAGTCTTCGTCCGGCAGCAAGGGGGGCGTTGTCGTCGTGGCCTGGTTTGACGTCTTCGGCGTTCGTTATCATTGTGGCCTGGTTCGTCGGCTGGAGCAACTAGTGCAAGAGGTCGTCGTTGCTGGCGAAGCAGAGGAGTACGTCCCGTAGCAGGTCTTCGTCCAGCAGCACCACCGCCGTCCTTAGCTCTGCTCTCTCCGGTGTCACCCCCCAGCTCCGCCGTCAGCCCACCATATCTGGTCATCTTCAACCTATTCCGGTAATCATCCCGGCCACAACACACACACACCCGAGTCCACGCACACATCCGAGTCCATGCACACACTCCTGCACACGTACACTCACGATTTACATACCTATACATATATTAGTTGTGTTTAAAATCTAAAGTTCCAGGTTTTTTTTTAATTATTATTATTTATTTGTTTATTATATGTAATCATTGTTATTATATAGATTGACTATTGTGTTTATGTTTAATATGTTTTTAGTTATTGTTATTTTTTATGTATATATTTATGAGGTATTGTTATTATATTATTAAGTACTTATATTATTGTATTGCTTATATTTGGCTTTATACGTTATTGTTAGTATTTTAGTGTATATAATGACTTTGTTATTATGCATATATTTAGTAGTCCTTATTAATATATCATTATTGTTGTTATTTAGTATGGTAATTTATCATTAGGATACCATATTATGTAGAAAAGTGGTGCGTCATTGTGGTAGTTCATTAAGTATTGGCATAGATTATTATTATGATAGTATATATAATATTATGACCTGTGTATTTATTATTTATGTGCATATTCTATGGCAGATTTATTATTTGAGTGGTTTCCATAATCTCGTTCTTTCTCCTTACGTGTTTATAAAAGTGCGTAAATTCTAGGGTTTGGTTATTTCTATACTAGATTACAGTATTAAAGTTGGGTTGATTATTAACGTCTAGGATTTAGCATTGAGATTTCGATTATTATGATATATAATTTTTACGTGTTATGGTTTATAGTATTAGTAGTACATTTTTCCTCTTTTTTTTTTTTAGTTATTTGAAATTTCAGAAAAATATGAAAAAATTATAAAAAATAGAAAATTAGGAAATTTTTTTTTATTTTTTATTTTTATTATTTATCGACTGTTTCAAAATATAGTCAATATATATATATATATATATAAATATAAAAATAAAAAAAGCAAGAAAAATACTTTGAAAAATAAAAATCATTTTATTTTTTTATTTTATTAAAAATTCCAAAAACCTCCTAACTAGCATTTTAATACTTAGGAAAACCCTAGAAAATTTTCAAAATTTGGGAGTGTATTTTGTAAATTATTTTCAATTTTATCCCTATGATTTTAATGCTAGGGTATTAACCTTCGGGTTTTACGTACCTTTAAGCTCTGAGAGAATATATGTATATATAGTATATTATATTTATTTATTTATTTATTTTTCACATGTGTTTATAAATTCATAAAAAGGAGTAATTTAAAGACTTATTAGATTAACTTAGGGATGATTTCAAATTAATTAGGTACCGTTCGTAAGAACGGGCGCGTAGGGGGTGCTCGTACCTTCCCCTCGAGTAACCGAACTCTCGACCCCAACTCTGGTGATGTAGACCGATTCTACCCCTAACGGGGTAGTAATCATGTGTTCTAACCGCACTAAAGGTTAGTGGCGACTCCGACATCCATGTTTTTCCATGAAAATATTAAATTGATTTTTATTTCGCCACCCGGGGCACACGCGCTCCCGGGACGCCGCGACAGCTTGGCGACTCCGCTGGGGACATAGAGAGTCGAGCCATTAATTAATTGGAAGTTATCCCAAGTTTAAATTTAATAAATCTTTTAATTACTCCTTATTTTGTAAATATTGTAATTTGTAAACAACTTTGATTAATTGTAAATATTTTACTTCCATAATTTGTAAATAAACTTAATTGATTAAAAATGTTTTGTTTCCTAATTTTTTGAATATTAATTGTAGATATTTCGTTTCCAAATATTCTAAATAAAGCATATTAATTGTACATATTGTGAATAAGCATATTAATTATAGATATTGTGTATACTAATCGTAAATATTTTGTTTCCATATATATATATATATATATATATATATTTAAGTATACTAATTAAAAATATTCTTGTTTCCAAATTTGTTGAATAGACATATTAATTGCATATATTGTGTTTCCTTATCTTTTGAATATATATATTAATTGTAGATGTCTTGTTTCCATATTGTTTATAGCATGTGAATAAATGTGGGGATAGCGGGATTAGGTTAAATTTAAATTCACACACTCTTACGCTCTATACCCGAGCTTTCCTTACTAGGATTAGATAGGAGTGTAATAGCATTTGTCCCTACGTAGCAGGGCTTGTGGGGACCCGCGAACCACTCCACTCAGTTTAAACTTTGTCCAAACCCCTTTTGGGTGAGGATGGAGCTTAGATTAGGAACCTTTTTATATAGGGATTAGAGCTTACCCACACATACTTGTCTATAGTCTTCCCTAACTAGGATAGAGCCATGAAGGACCCTATATATACGTACCTACCCTAGGTTGGGATAGGAGCCACATCCTTCTCCATGTATAGTGTGTTGTATATAAGCTATGAGATACTTTGTATTATATCATACATTTGACATCCATTTTAAACATACATACTACTTAGCCAGTATTTCGGAAAAGCCCAATAATGTGACCATGGCCCATCCTTTCAAAACATGAAGCACTTGGCCCAAGCATTTTAAAATATGGGTCGGCCCAACCACTTTCAAATAACTCGGGCCCAATTCTTTAAAAAAAACAAACCTAGGTCCAACCTCTTCCTAAGCAAAGATTCAGCCCAGGCCTAATTTTTAAAAAGGGTAAAACCTAGATTTCAAAAGTAGGCTTCGACCCTATTGTCTAAAAATATGGGCCAACATTTTTCTAAGCAAATCCAAGCCCAAGTCCTTTTGAAACAAGGGCCTGACCCTATCATGAAATATATTGAAGCCCATATTTTAATATACTTGAGGCCCAAGTGCACACTAAAGTCCACAAGCCCGTATTGAACAAATCCGGTGGGTTGACTAACCTGGGTCAACCCCAACCTCAGATCATAATTTGACCCTTCATAGAATCTGAGGTACATGGACCGTCATCAAGGAAAAGAATGATTGAGGGAAGAATTGAATTGAAATTGTGACTCATCAATGATTCTCTTAATCTTGAAATCTCTCATTAGTGAAACTTTTCCTAGAATGCTGACAAAGTAGTTGGTTAGGTTACCTTCCATTCATGTACTTCATTTCATACATGATCATGCCCGATAGGTTGCATATATGTTCATATCCGTGTTTGTATGTATTTGAGCACTAGATACACCCTAGGTTTGAAATGAAAGCTTCATTCTTCTTTGTGTAATGTCATCGCTTTAAACTTATCATACTGTGCCTGACATATTGCATCCATGTACGCATACCTTGTGCTTAGCCAAGATTTTGGAAAAGATAAGAGTCATTCATGGAAGACACGATAGTCACGCATGAAAAGGAGTTCGCGGTACAGATATACTCAGAGAATCAGCAAAGTCAATGGGGAGATAGCGTGAATAAGGAATCAGTGATCGAGGTACTAGATCGAGTCAACCTAAATACTCGGTCAAACTCTTTGGAAGAACTGAGAATCATTTGGAAGGGGTGGTCACCTCAGCGCCGGTTGAAATTTTCACAACTGTATGGGCATATTGGGTTCCTACTTCATGTGTCCGTAAATCTCCATGTGATCGAGGTGCTAGTGGAATTTTGGAATCCTTCGTATTGTTGCTTCACTATGGATGGAGTAGACATGGCACCAACTATTGAGGAATATACCTTCTTGCTGCATTTAGCTAAGTTAACGACGCCCTACAAAACTTACGTGCATGATCCTAGAGCATCTTTTGTAAAAGAATTGCATGACGTCATCGGGGTTAAAATTCAGAAGACTGACGATACAAAAATCACCTGGCCATACTTGAAGCGACTGTTAGAAAAGGAAGATGGGGAAGAGGCTCAGATGCATATGTTAGCCTTAGCTATTTATGGATTAATCATATTTCCAAAGGAGGTAGGGACTATCGATCAGAATACTATTTCTTTTGTAGCACAAGTAAAAGAAGGAATCAACCCAGTCCCTGGAATCCTGGCCGAGACTTTTCAATCTCTCCATGAGTGTCAGGTCAAAAGACGTACAAGAATGAGATGTTGTGTGCCCCTACTGTATGTATGGATAATGAGTCACTTACCTTGCACCCCGGGGTCTTTTCGTACCACTTACTCGACACTCAGAATTCCCTTAGCAGAATTCGGAACCGTCCAGTATGAAAAACATGCCAATAAATTTGAATGGAAGTCAAGACTACAACATTTAGTCAGCAGGGGACTCGTTTGGCAAGCACCATGGATGGGCCCGTCCAATGTCATATACAGGTGTGGAAATCTCCCATGGGTGCCTCTGCTTGGCCCTTGGGGAGGGATAGCGTATGCGCCCCTTATGCTTAGAAGGCAAATAGGGGCAACCCAGTTTATACCCATGACACACGGACTGGCTAATCTCGATTCTCGAACGAAACAGGTGATGATCAAAGACGAGTTCGAGAATTTACAGTGGCATGGAGACATGTGTACTTAATAGAATCAGGCCATCAAGGTTCAGGTACCCAAAGAAACTATGGACTATGGTTGGCTAACAGAGTGAATTCACAGGTCAACAAATGGTGAAGGATCCTATAGCCCAAACAAAGGCACCAGCAAAAGACATACAGGAAAATTTGCAAGAAGGGCCACGCTTAGCAGAAGAAAAAGCCATGTGGGTAGTAATGAAGGATCAACAAGAAAGGCAAAAAGAAGAGAAGTTGGTTACATTCTATCGTCGAAAAATCAAGCGATAGAAAGCTCAGTGTTTACAATCAGAAAGGGAAATAATGGCATTAAGAAAGAAAAGACGCACACTCCAAGTAGCATTGGACCAGAAATCTCAGATGTTAGAAGAAGCCAGAACTGAAAATGAAAGGAAATCACTCTACATATAGGAACTAGAAAATCAGTGGGATGAGCAGAGAGGAAAATATAACCAAGTTCTGGAAAAGATGGAGCCATGCATAACAAAAGCTGGCTACTGGGAAGCCAAGTTCCGAGCTTTGCATAAGAAGATGACACAGCAAGATGTAGAGGTTATGAAATCATGAGCAGATCTTGGTTCAATATTTGATTGGATTATTTCTGAAAGTGTTGTAGGCAATAAAAATAAGGAACAGGGATGAATGACATATTGTATAAAAGGATCCTTTTAATGAAAAGCAGATTTTTTTCTAGAATGACGATGATCTTTTCCATGAACCTTGGTTAAAGTACATTAGGCTGCATGCATATGTTTTATATTTGTGAATTTTACACATTTCTTAGAAAGACCATCGCATTTCATGCATTCATACCTATGCATTCACGATTCTAAAAAGGGAAAGTTTTGGTTTGCAGTGCGTAGCCACAGAATTCGTCTGAGCAAGCAACATTGAGACTGTCACGTATCAATACAATACCAGGAGAAGGGCAAAAGAAATGAGTGAACAGTTGGAAGGTAGAGTCCTGGGCATAGAGCAAGGACAAGAAGAATTGAATGAAAAAATGAGCAAGATCCTAGAATTGTTGACGAACAAAGGAAAAGCAGTGCAGAATGATCCGGAGACTGATATGGACCCCACTCATCCTCCAGGGTTTACCCCAGTGCGTGGACAAACGTCAGCTCCACTACCTGGCGTCATGGAGGGTTTGATGCCAAGTATACCCCCGTTCATTCCTAATGTACTAGCACAAGGGTTTCCAGTAGTGGGGACTCCCCCATTAATAGCTTCTGATCTGGGGATGAACAGATGTGAAACTGAATGTCGATACGACGTACTCGAGGAATGCCTGAAAGCTATTGAGGGATCCAATACATTCGACTCTGTAGATCCCAATAATCTGTGCCTCGTGCCAAAGGTCACCCTGCCACCGAAATTCAAAGTGCCAGATTTTGAAAATTTTAATGGAACTAATTGTCCTCGAACTCACCTACGCCTGTATTGCCAAAAAATGGCTGCACGTTTTGATAATGAGAGACTAATGATGCATTGCTTTCAAGATAGCTTGACAAGGGCAGCTATCAGGTGGTATATTCAACAAGATCGGGCTCGGATCCGCACATGGAAAGATCTGGCTAATTCTTTCATAGCACAATACCACCATGTTATAGAAATGGCACCCGGTCGTATGACCTTGCAGAGTATGCAAATGAAACCCACCGAAACATTTAGAGAATATGTATATAGGTGGAGGGACATGTCTGTCCAAGTCAATCCTCTGGTGGAAGATCGGGAGGCTATTTCCCTATTTGTGAATACTTTGAAAGATCCTTACTTCGTTCATCTCCTAGGGGCAACACCCCATGACTTCATGGACATTGTTTCTACCAGAGAGAGGATTGAGACGGCCATCAAAGTTGGGAGAACAAAAAGTATTAGTAAAGAGACTGGTCTAGGCATGAAGTGGACAAGCAAGAAGAAGGAAGAAGAGGTCCAGATGGTTCAAAGACAACAATATCAAAGAGAGCATGGCCAAGGGGCTAGGAGGAATTTTGTTTTCGAACCCTCTGTCAATCAGACAGTTCATACGGGTGGTAGACCCCAAGTTGTTCCTTCCGGGACCATGCCTGCCCAACCAAATGTGCGAACTCATGATAGAGGCATCCAAAGAAATATGAGAAGGAAAGATCCTATTCCAATGACATACTCAGAATTATTCCCACAATTGATGGAAAGGAACTTAGTTTCAGTCATTCCTGGAACGGTCGTTACGGCACCTTTTCCGCAATGGTATGACCCCAAAGCCAAGTGTGCATATCACGCTACACCTCCGGGCAAACTATTAAACGTTTGTTGGGCAGTTCAAAAATAAGGTTCAAACACTAAGAGAAGCCGGATGGCTAGCATTTGATGATAAACAACCAGGAATTCAAGGGAACCCTTTGCCCAATCATGGGGTAAACAATGTCCGGAATGAATAGGAGAAGGAAGGAATGAAGTGGATTTTGAACAAATGTCTTTAGATTGGGTGTTTCAAGTGAACTTATTGCGGCAGGTCGGATAGGGCAGGAGGCCGTTTGCCCCACTAATGCAACCTTGTTTATGTCAGAGTAATAGAGGAAAGAATCTGTGAAACAGCGTGTAACTTTAGAAGTTGTAAAGATGGTGGATAACAAGTCTATAGAGATCGGTTGTACTCGCAAAAGTGGAGAGATTGCAGTCGTTGGGGAAAACAGGCCAGTATATCATTAGTGCACTAATCAACCATTCATACCTACCATGAACAAGGCCCTTCCCACACAGGAAGCGCCAGCTCGCTTGGTGATCTCTACTCCCACGCCATTCCCATACAAAAGTAACCAAGCAGTACCCTAGAAATATGAATGTGAAGCGTATGTCGAAGGAAGCACCAACAATATAGCAGGGGTAAAAGGGATAACTCGAAGTGGTAGGGTGTATATGCCAGATTCTTCTAAAACAAATCGACAAAATGCAGGGGAACCAAACAGGGCAGTGAAAAGTCCAATATCCAATGGAGAGGCCGAAGAATTCCTGAAGATAATAAAGCATAGCGAGTATAACATTGTGGACCAACTATATCTATTTTGTCACTTCTACTAAATTCAGAGACCCATTGGGAGGCATTACTTAAAGTCCTAAATCAAGCCTACATTCCCCAAGATATCAGCGTTGATAAATTCAATCATGTGATCGGAAGTCTAGCAGCCTCCAACTACATCACTTTTACTGATGAAGAAATTCCGCCAGAAGGCCAGGGGCACAACAAGGCGCTGCATATATCCACCAAATGTAAGGATCATATGATGTCTTGAGTCTTGATAGATAATGGGTCATCCCTCAATATTATGCCAATGACTACACTGCAAAGGTTACCCATTGATCCTTCTTATGTGACACCAAACAATTTGGTGGTGCGTGCCTTCGATGGAACACGAAGAGAGTCAGTAGGGTCGCTTGACATCCCTATTCAGATTGGACCCGTAACCTTCAATATCACTTTTCAAGTCATGGATATTACACCTTCATACAGTTGTCTCTTGGGAAGGCCTTGGATACATTATACTGGGGCAGTTCCCTTCTCTTTGCATCAGCGAGTGAAATTTGTAGTAGGGGATAAAATGGTATGTGTTTAGGGAGAAACCGATATAATGGTTACTAAACCTTCTTCCACTCCCTATGTGGAAGCAGCTGAAGAAGCCCATGAAGATTCATTCCGAGCATTTGAGATCATCAACGTCGTTACTATAAGGGAGGGATCTTTTATCCTCAACCTCGGATCTCTTCTTTCCACGCGATGGTGGCTGCTGAAATGATTAAATCAGGTTTTGCCCAGGAAAAGGGTTGGGGAATTATCTTCTCAGGGCACCCAACAATGCCATTGTTACCAGAAGCTATGAATGAGAGATACGACATCGCATATACTCCTACTTTAGATGACCATAAAAAGAAGGCAGAAGAGAAAAGAATACTCCGAATCGAAGGCACACAGGAAGAGTAAGTACTAAATGGAGGGGTAGAAGTCCCGCCAATAAATCAGACCTTTTGAAAGGGCAATCAGTCACTCTTGAGGTGAGAAATGAACAGATGAGCATATTGGCTGGAATCAGTGGATCACATGAATGACTCAAGTAGATGGATCTACCCATTGACTACAGGAGCACAAATCCAGAACTGGACATCTTTTGATTACCCAATTCACTTCATGTAATAGCTTTGCTCATTGGCTTTCTTTTTGTAATCCGTGGACAATTATCGCCTCGGACCGTTTGTCTTTTTCATCAATAAAACAAGTATGCATTTTTTTCGCATTATTGCATCATGGGATCAGTTGTCAAAGAATTGTTTACCTTTGTTTTGTGCAAGGATAGGGAAAATAATCATACCAGTATTCAGGAGCCAGAAAGTTATGTTAACTTTTTTTTGAAAAACTTTATCCTAGAAAAAAAAAAAGGGCCCCCCCCCCTTTTTTTAATAGAAAAAAAAAAAAAAACAATTTTTTTGTGGGAAAAGAGGAAAAACCACTTTATCACCTACAAATTCAAAGAATGTTTGAAATCATATGAAAAAAAAACCCAACTTTAACAACCCATAGTGGACCCCACGTTCAACAATTAAATTTGGGGACTAGAATGAGGAAGCCACAGAAGTAAAAAATTCTGGGCCAACTATTGGGAAGGAAAGAAGAGAGGCCGAATGAATTAAAAACCTTCCTGAAGGAATCACC
The DNA here is from genome assembly GCF_029873635.1 of Malania oleifera. NCBI lineage: Eukaryota > Viridiplantae > Streptophyta > Magnoliopsida > Santalales > Ximeniaceae > Malania > Malania oleifera. Next base: position 120,672,881 of record NC_080417.1, read on the forward strand.
GAAGAGGCTTTTCGCATGTCATCCAGGGAACATGCCGGGTTTTTGGATCAGACTTAGTAAAACACATAAAATACCCATTGGACCCCATAGCAAACCGGTTTCGTTCATCCTCCTAGGGCCACACCCCATGACTTCATAGGACATTGTTTTTTCTACCAGAGAGAGGATTGAGACCCGGCCATCAAAGTTGGATAAACAAAAGGTTATTAGTAAAAGACTGGTCTAGGCATGAAAGTGGACAAGCAAGAAGAAAGGAAGAGGAGTCCAGATGTTAAAAGACAACATGATCAAATGAGAGCATGGCCAAGGGGCTATGAGGAATCTTTGTTTTCGAACCCCTGTCAATCAGGACAGTGAGAACGTGTGGTAGTAGACCCCAAGTTTTGTTCGGGACAAGGAGAGATGGTTCCGGACCACCTGCCAACCCAAATGTGCGAACTCATGATAGAGGCATCCAAAGAAATATGAGAAGGAAAGATCCTATTCCAATGACATACTCAGAATTATTCCCACAATTGATGGAAAGGAACTTAGTTTCAGTCATTCCTGGAACGGTCGTTACGGCACCTTTTCCGCAATGGTATGACCCCAAAGCCAAGTGTGCATATCACGCTAACACTCCCGGGCACACTATTAAACGTTGTTGGGCATTCAAAAATAAGGTTCAAACACTAAGAGAAGCCGGATGGCTAGCATTTGATGATAAACAACCAGGAATTCAAGGGAACCCTTTGCCCAATCATGGGGGTAACAATGTCGGAATGATAGGAGAAGGAATGAATGAAGTGGATTTTGAACAAATGTCTTTAGATTGGGTGTTCAATGAACTTATTGCGGCAGGTCGGATAGGGCAGGAGGCCGTTTGCCCCACTAATGCACCTTGTTTATGTCAGAGTAAAGAAGGAAGATCTGTGAAACAGCGTGTAACTTTTAGAATGTTTTTGTAAAAGATGGTGGATAACAAGTCTATAGAGATCGGTTGTACTCGCAAAAGTGGAGAGATTGCAGTCGTTGGGGAAAACAGGCCAGTATATCATTAGTGCACTAATCAACCATTCATACCTACCATGAACAAGGCCCTTCCCACACAGGAAGCGCCAGCTCGCTTGGTGATCTCTACTCCCACGCCATTCCCATACAAAAGTAACCAAGCAGTACCCTAGAAATATGAATGTGAAGCGTATGTCGAAGGAAGCACCAACAATATAGCAGGGGTAAAAGGGATAACTCGAAGTGGTAGGGTGTATATGCCAGATTCTTCTAAAACAAATCGACAAAATGCAGGGGAACCAAACAGGGCAGTGAAAAGTCCAATATCCAATGGAGAGGCCGAAGAATTCCTGAAGATAATAAAGCATAGCGAGTATAACATTGTGGACCAACTATATCTATTTTGTCACTTCTACTAAATTCAGAGACCCATTGGGAGGCATTACTTAAAGTCCTAAATCAAGCCTACATTCCCCAAGATATCAGCGTTGATAAATTCAATCATGTGATCGGAAGTCTAGCAGCCTCCAACTACATCACTTTTACTGATGAAGAAATTCCGCCAGAAGGCCAGGGGCACAACAAGGCGCTGCATATATCCACCAAATGTAAGGATCATATGATGTCTTGAGTCTTGATAGATAATGGGTCATCCCTCAATATTATGCCAATGACTACACTGCAAAGGTTACCCATTGATCCTTCTTATGTGACACCAAACAATTTGGTGGTGCGTGCCTTCGATGGAACACGAAGAGAGTCAGTAGGGTCGCTTGACATCCCTATTCAGATTGGACCCGTAACCTTCAATATCACTTTTCAAGTCATGGATATTACACCTTCATACAGTTGTCTCTTGGGAAGGCCTTGGATACATAATACTGGGGCAGTTCCCTCCTCTTTGCATCAGCGAGTGAAATTTGTAGTAGGGGATAAACTGGTATGTGTTTATGGAGAAACCGATATAATGATTACTAAACCTTCTTCCACTCCCTATGTGGAAGCAGCTGAAGAAGCCCATGAAGATTCATTCCGAGCATTTGAGATCATCAACGTCATTACTATAATGGAGGGATCTTTTATCCCTCAACCTCGGATCTCTTCTTCCACGCGTATGGTGGCTGCTGAAATGATTAAATCAAGGTTTTGCCCAGGAAAAGGGTTGGGGAATTATCTTCAGGGCACCACAATGCCATTGTTACCAGAAGGCATGAATGAGAGATACGACATCGCATATACTCCTACTTTAGATGACCATAAAAAGAAGGCAGAAGAGAAAAGAATACTCCGAATCGAGAGGCACACAGGAAGAGTAAGTACTAAATGGAGGGTAGAAGTCCCGCCAATAAATCAGACCTTTTGAAAGGGCAATCAAGTCACTCTTGAGGAAGAAATGAAACAGATGAGCATATTGGCCTTGGAATCAGTGGATCACATGAATGACTCAAGTAGATGGATCTACCCATTGACTACAGGAGCACAAATCCAGAACTGGACATCTTTTGATTACCCAATTCACTTCATGTAATAGCTTTTGCTCATTTGGCTTTCTTTTTGTAATCCGTGGACATTATCGCCTCGGACCGTTTGTCTTTTTCATCAATAAAACAAGTATGCATTTTTTTCGCATTTATTGCATCATGGGATCAGTTGTCAAAGAATTGTTTACCTTTGTTTTGTGCAAGGATAGGGAAAATAATCATACCAGTATTCAGGAGCCAGAAAGTTATGTTAACTTTGAAAACTTAATCCTAGAAGCTGAAATGGAAGAGGAAACCAACTTATCACCTAAAATGCAAAGAATGTTGAAATCAGATGAAAAACCAACTTTAACCAGTAGTGACCCCACGGTCACAATAAATTTGGGGACTAATGAGGAACCAAAAGAAGTAAAAATCGGGGCACTATTGGGAGGAAGAGAAAGATGCGAAATGATAAACCTTCTGAAGGAATACGAAGATGTTTTCGCATGGTCAAATCAGGACATGCCGGGTTTGGATACAGACTTAGTAACACATAAAATACCCATTTACCCAGATAGCAAACCGGTAAAACAAAAACTGAGGAGAATGCGCCCAGATATGTTGATCAAAATAAAAGAAGAGGTACAGAAGCAGTTTGAGGATGGTTTTTTAGAAGTAGCCAAATATCCAGAGTGGATGGCCAATGTAGTTCCAATAATGAAGAAAAATGGAAAAGTGACAGTTTGTGTTGACTATCGAGACTTGAATAAAGCTAGCCCTAAAGATAATTTCCCACTTCCACACATAGATGTGCTGGTAGACAATACGGCGGGACATGCCCTATTTTCATTCATGGATGGATTTTCTGGATATAATCAAATTAAGATGGCCCCGGAAGATAAAGAGAAGACCACGTTTATCACCTTATGGGGGACCTTTTGCTACAAGGTTATGCCCTTTGGTTTAAAGAATGCAAGGGCAACCTATCAGAGAGCCATGGTAACGTTATTCCACGACTTGATGCATAAGGAGATAGAAGTATATGTGGACGACATGATTGTTAAGTCTCGGGATGAGTATAGCCATGTGATGAACTTAAGGAAGCTATTTAAAAGGCTACGAAAATGTCAACTGAAATTAAATCCAGAAAAATGTACATTCGGAGCTTCTTCAGGAAAATTGTTGGGATTTATCGTAAGTGAGAAAGGGATTGAGGTAGACCCAGATAAAATAAAAGCTATTCGAGAAATGCCTAGTCCCAAAACCGAAAAAGAAGTCAGGAGTTTCCTAGGCCAATTAAACTACATAGCTCGATTTATATCTCAGTTGACTGCTACTTGTGAGCCCATATTTAAGCTGCTGAAGAAGGATAACCCCGAAAAATGGAGTGAAGATTGTCAGAAAGCTTTTGAGAAAATAAAAGAATATCTATTGAACCCTCCAGTTTTGGTTCCCCCTATACCTGGAAGGCCTCTTATATTGTACTTGGTAGTATCAGAGAATTCCATGGGGTGTGTGTTAGGACAACACGATGAGTCTGGAAGAAAGGAGCGCGCCATCTATTATCTAAGCAAAAAGTTCACGGAATACGAATCTAGGTACTCTAACCTAGAGAAGACGTGTTGCGCTTTGGTGTGGGTGGTTAGTAGATTAAGGCAATACCCGCTGTATTACACAACATGGCTGATTTCTAAAATGGATCCGATTAAGTATGTTTTCGAGAAGCCTGCAGTAACAGGACGGATGGCTCGTTGGCAAATGCTGTTGACTGAATATGATATTACATATGTAATGAGAAAAGCCATCAAAGGGAGAATTATAGCAGAATATTTGGCTGATAGGGCCGTTAATGATTACCAATCCATGGAGTTTGACTTCCTGGATCAAGATATTGATTCAATTGATCAAGAAAAGGAAGGTAATGTTGGGTGGATGATGCTATTTGACGGGGCAACCAACGTATGGGGGCATGGAATAGGGGTTGTACTCATATCACTAGAGGGTAAATATTACCCAGTCACAGCCAAACTCACCTTTCCGTGTACCAATAATATAGCTGAGTATGAAGCGTGCATATTGGGCTTACAGGCGGCTATTGACCAAGGCATTAAAAAATTGATTGTAAAAGGAGATTCCGCTTTGGTAATTTATCAGTTGACTGGAAAGTGGGAAACCCGGGATTCCAAATTAATACCATATCAAGAGTTCATTCGAGAAATGATGCAGGAATTCGATACTATCAGTTTTTCGCATTTACCGAGAGAGAGTAACTTAATCCCTGATGCGCTAGCAACATTGGCGGCTTTATTTAAGGTTGAGTCCGGAATTGAGATTGAACCTATTCGAATAAGGATGCATAGGGAGCCAGCATATTGTATAATGACGGAAGAAGCTTATGGAAAGCCATGGTTTCATGATATCAAAACATACATTCAATGGAAGGAGTATCCCATAGGAGCCTCTAATAATGACCGGAAGACAATTAGGAGGCTAGCTATGGGATTCTTCTTAGATGGGGAGATATTGTATAAAAGGAACCATGATATGACCCTTCTACGGTGCGTGGAGTTGCAAGAGGCAAGACAAATCATATAGGAAGTGCACGACAACGTTTGTGGGACCCATGCGGGAGGTCACTCGTTGGCCCGAAAAATCCTAAGGAGTGGATACTATTGGATAACCGTGGAACGGGATTGTATAGAATATGTTCGAAAGTGCCATAAGTGTCAAATCTATGGAGATCGCATACAAGTCCCACCCACTCAACTCCAGGTTTTGTCTACACCTTAGCCTTTCTCAGCATGGGGCATGGATGTGATCGGACCGATAACCCCGAAGGCCAATAATGGGCATCGATTCATTTTCGTGGCCATTGACTACTTCACAAAATGGGTAGAAGCAGCATCATACTCTAATGTCACTCAAAATGTAATCAATCATTTTATCAAGAGAGAATTAATTTGCAGGTATGGGATCCCAGAAAGGATAATATTAGACAATGCCAAAAACTTGAACAACGAGGTCATGACAAAATTGTGCAGTCAGTTCAAGGTCAAGCATCATTATTCAGCCCCCTATCGACCTCAAATGAATGGAGCAGTGGAAGCAGCCAATAAGAACATCAAGAGCATCTTGGAAAAAATGACAGAGACCTATAGAGATTGGCATGAGAAGTTACCTTTCGCTTTATTGGCCTATCGGACCACTGTTCGAACATCTACAGGGGCTACCCCTTTCTCTTTGGTGTACGGAATGGAGGCCGTAATTCCGATAGAAGTTGAGATTCCATCGTTACGAGTCTTAAAAGAAGCAGAGTTAACCGAAGCGGAATGGGTGCAATCTAGACATGACCAGTTGAATCTAATTGAAGAAAAAAGATTGACAGCTATAGTTCATGGGCAGTTGTACCAAAGGAGAATGATGAGAGCTTTTAACAAGAAAGTGTGTATTCGACGGTTTCAAGAAGGAGATCTAGTCTTGAAAAAGATTTTACCAATTCATAATGACCCCCAAGGTAAGTGGACCCCAAATTATGAAGGGCCGTATGTGGTAAAGAAAGCATTTTCAGGAGGTGCCCTATTGTTATTAGACATGGATGGAGCCGACCTGGTGCACCCCATGAACTCAGATGTGGTAAAGAAATATTTTTCTTAGAAACCCTGTAAACTCTCAAGGAAATTCAATAAGATGATGGTTTGCTTCATAAATCTAATGACTGTTCATTATTGGTCCTTTAGGGTCTGGAAAGTCATATGAGACAACAATTGGCTACCCGAAATGATGGCAGGCCATCTTTCTGCTACCCAAAAGAAACAAAAAAAGATCCCTTGCAAGCCCTTCTTGAGCCTAGAAAATTCAATTTTTGATTAACCCGTCAAAGGATCACACCCCACATTGGGGCAATTTCAAAGGACTAGTCCCAATTGAAGTCCAAACAAAAATGACAGAATCCCTTCATGAAAGAGAAAAACAAAAGGGGGCAGTAAAAGAAAATGGAAAGATAAAGAAAAAAGAGAAAGAAAATAAGGGACATGCTACACATGCGTTCTTTAACCAAGTTACCCTTGATAAAAGTGCTGACTTTGAGCCTTATTTAACTCTTTCTTTCTTTAACCCATACCCCTAGCCTATATTACAGTCGAAATGAAAGTCCTGACCAGATTGGTATACATTGTTGTCTCAAATTATTTGTCAGACTCAATGTTGGGTCTGAACTACGTAACGACCTGATCCTGAAAAGGTACGTAGGCAGCTTGTTCAAAGGACAAGTTCGGTCAAAGCCAAAACAAAGTGCCTCAACTTAAACTGGGGCAGAAAATGTCATTATGAGGTTGGGATTTTCAAGCCACAGTTTCCCTCTTCTTCAGAAAACTGATATCCCCAAGCCTACATTTCGTCTCGAGTCTTAAAGACCATCTTGAGATCAAAACATGGACTGAACCTGAGGCAATAGTTCAACTTGAGAATTATAGGGGTTCACAATAGAATCAGGCGAAAGGAGGGAGAAATGTTTGGGGTCATCAATGAAAGGGGAAAAATCAGTCAAATAAGAATTAAGCTTGACAAACTTAACATTCATGTGCTTCGACTTTTTGAATACTGGTGTAAAGTTTTCCCTTTGAACTGATATTTAAGCTTGGTAAACTAGTCATCTTGCACATATGATCTTTTGATGTAGCAAAGGGATGTCACAATTACATGGTTGGATATTTCTTGAAAAAAAAAAAAAAACACCTTTTTCATAGTCTCGAGAATAGGGTAATCAAAAGAGTTCGCTAGTATGCTTCCTGTTTCAGGCATGATAAGCAAATATGACTTAGGTAGATCCCATGTCCTAGAGCTTTCATGAAAATTGGAAATGTGGTGTACAATTGATGAATGAGGGAGAATCTGGGGAGGTTGTGGCCTTCATATGAAACTGAGAGCTTTTACTGATGCATTTGCAATGAGGCAATTGTCGTGTCAAAACTTGTCAGATGTCTCCCTATCCAATTGCAATAAGCAAACAGGGTTAATATTGGTTGTAGATCCATTCAACTAGGGAAGATTTTTTAATTAAATTTCCTTTTAGCCAAATCCATCATCTCCATGATTGGATGAATTAAGAAAATTGAGCCAAGATCAGTTACAGAACTATTCAAATGTGGCAAGTATCAAAAACATGGCCAAGATGAAAGATGAGGTTATTGATCACAGACGCACTAGGGAAAAGATTCCGGCATTTCCTTTATTCATTACCATACATTTCATGCATTGCATATATCCCCATGTTCTGGCACCACAGTAGACAGCATACATGCACTATTGCATTCTAGTCATACTCCTCTTGTCATACATCTCTTTTGATCATTGTCCCAAACAACTTTTGTCTTACTAATGTTTGAGTTATTACTGCATACACTATAGCTCGGGTTCCTACACCCGGTGCAAGTCACCTTTCTGTGAACTATAGCTCGGGTTTCTACACCCGGTGCAAGTCACCCTCTGTGAACTACAGCTCGGGTTCCTACACCCGGTGCGAGTCACCCTCTGTGAACTATAGCTCGGGTTCCTACACCCAATGCAAGTCACCCCTCGTGAACTATAGCTCGGGTTCCTACACCCGGTGCAACTCACCCCTCGTGAACTATAGCTCGGGTTCCTACACACGGTCCGAGTCACCATCTGTGAACTATAGCTTGAGTTCCTTCACCCGGTGCAAGTCCCCATCCGTGAACTATAGCTCGGGTTCCTATACCCGGTGCGAGTCACCTTTCATGAACTATAGCTCGGGTTCCTACACCCGGTGCAAGTCACCTCTCATGAACTATAGCTCGGGTTCCTACACCTGGTGCAAGTCATCTCTCATGAACTATAGCTCGGGTTCCTACACCCCGTGCGAGTCATCTCTCATGAACTATAGCTCGGGTTCCTACACCCGGTGCAAGTCACCTCTCATGAACTATAGCTCGGGTTCCTACACCCGGTGCGAGTCGTCTCTCATGAACTATAGCTTGGGTTCCTACACCTAGTGCAAGTCACCTCTCATGAGCTATAGCTCGGGTTCCTACACCCGGTGCTAGTCATCTCTCGTGAACTATAGCTCGGGTTCCTACACCTGGTGCAAGTCACCCTTCTGTGAACTTAACCTCGGGTTCCTACACCCGGTGCAAGTCACCTCTTATGAACTAGAGCTCGGGTTCCTACACCCAGTGCGAGTCATCTCTCGTGAACTATAGCTTGGGTTCCTACACCCGGTGCAAGTCACCCTTCTGTGAACTATAGCTCGGGTTCCTACACCCGGTGCATCACCTCTTATGAACTATAGCTCGGGTTCCTACACCCGGTGCGAGTCGTCTCTCATGAACTATAGCTTGGGTTCCTACACCTAGTGCAAGTCACCTCTCATGAACTATAGCTCGGGTTCCTACACCCGGTGCGAGTCATCTCTCGTGAACTATAGTTCGGGTTCCTACACCCGGTGCAAGTCACCCTTCTGTGAACTATAGCTCGGGTTCCTACACCCGGTGCAAGTCACCTTCCGTGAATTATAGCTCAAGTTCCTACACCCGGTGCAAGTCACCCCTTGTGAACTATAGCTCGGGTTCCTACACCTGGTGCAAGTTATCCTCATGTGCTTTCGAGCCTGGTGCAAGTCGGTTTGCACAGATCATCTTGGTCACTTTTGTTACATTTGGCCCGGTCCAAAATCAGCGTCTTTTGTCTTTGCAGGTTTGTTGCTACAAATAACATAGGAGATTTCCTACTTTTACTTTGAAACAACGAAACCTACAAAGAGGGGCAGCTGTAGACACCTTATTTTTGACCTAACCAAATGAAACAAGGGGTCCTTTCTCATTGTATTATGATTATTATTATTACCTTATTTTCACTATTATATTATTATTATTATTATTATTATTATTATTATTATTATTATTATTATTATTATTATTACTGTTATTATTATTATTATTATTATTATTATTACTGTTATTATTATTATTATTATCATTACTATGATTTCTATTATTGTTATTTACACTATTATTATTATTATTATTATTATTATTATTCACTATTATTATTATTGTTAACTATTTTTCCATATTGATATAAGTAATTTATTATTATTACTATTATTTTATTATTATTATTTTCCTATATTGTTATAAGTGGCTTATTATTATCACTATTATTTATTTATTATTATGTTTATTATTGTTATTATTATTTTTATTTGTTATTTTTACCACTATATTTACCATTATTATTACTATTATTATTATTATTATTATTTTTATTAACATTATTATTATTTGGCTATTATCATTAAATTTTATTACTCTTGCTATTATTATCATTTATTATTATCTTTATTTCTATTCACATTATTATTATTTTTTCCTTATTATTATTATTATTATTATTATTATTATTATTATTATTATTATTATTATTATTACCATATTAGTAATTATACTCATATATATTATTTCCAAAAGAAAAAATATATAATAAAATGCAATAAACCAAAAAGGAAAAGAGAGAGTTAGGGTTTCTAATTTTTTTTTTTTTTTATAACAGGACCCTTTTGGCTTCTCTCAAAACACAGCCGGGGCAGCGCAAGAAAAAGAAAAAAAAAAACCGGCTCCTCCTTGCTCTCTTTCCCAATTTCCCTTCTCTTCTCTCTGTTCTTAGCCACCCTGTCCTCTCTATCTCTCCCTTAGCCCTCACTCTGGCCACCCTGCAGTAGAGCGCTTTTACCAACGACCTCCTCTACCTCTCCGCCCAACTCCTCAGGCCACCCGGCACGGCGTCAGTATCTCCATCACCCTCGCCTCAACATCTCCGACTGTAGCTTCAGCAGTCCTCCATCACAGCATGTCCAGTAGCAGGTCTTCGTCCGGCAGCAAGGGGGGCGTTGTCGTCGTGGCCTGGTTTATCGTCTTCGGCGTTCGTTATCATTGTGGCCTAGTTCGTCGGCTGGAGCAACTAGTGCAAGAGGTCGTCGTTGCTGGCGGGGCAGAGGAGTATGTCCTGTAGCAGGTCTTCGTTCGGCAGCACCACTGCCGTCCTTAGCTCTGCTCTCTCCGGTGTCACCCCCCAGCTCCGCCGTTAGCCCACCATATCCGGTCATCTTCAACCTCTTCCGGTAATCATCCCGGCCACAACACACACACACCCGAGTCCACGCACACATCCGAGTCCATGCACACACTCCTGCACACGCACACTCACGATTTACGTACATATACATATATTAGTTCTGTTTAAAATCTAAAGTTCCAGTTTTTTTTTATTATTATTATTTATTTGTTTATTATATGTAATCATTGTTATTATATAGATTGACTGTTGTGTTTATGTTTAATATGTTTTTAGTTATTGTTATTTTTTATGTATATATTTATGAGGTATTGTTATTATATTATTAAGTACTTATATTATTGTACTGCTTATATTTGACTTTATACATTATTGTTAGTATTTTAGTGTATATAATAACTTTGTTATTATGCTTATATTTAGTAGTCCTTATTAATATATCATTATTGTTGTTATTTAGTATGGTAATTTATCATTAGGATACCATATTATGTAGAAAAGTGGTGCGTCATTATGGTATTTCATTAAGTATTGGCGTAGATTATTATTATGGCAGTATATATAATATTATGACCTGTGTATTTATTATTTATGTGCATATTCTATGGCAGATTTATTATTTGAGTGGTTTCCATAATCTCGTTCTTTCTCCTTACGTGTTTATAAAAGTGCGTAAATTCTAGGGTTTGGTTATTTCTATACTAGATTACAGTATTAAAGTCAGGTTGATTATTAACGTCTAGGATTTAGCTTTGAGATTTCGATTATTATGATATATAATTTTTACGTGTTATGGTTTATAGTATTAGTAGTATATTTTTCCTCTTTTTTTTTTTTTTAGTTATTTGAAATTTCAGAAAAATATGAAAAAATTATAAAAAATAGAAAATTAGGAAATTTTTTTATTTTTTATTTTTATTATTTATCGACTGTTTCAAAGTACAGTAAATATATATATATATATATATATATATAAAGCAAGAAAAATACTTTGAAAAATAAAAATCATTTTATTTTTTTATTTTATTAAAAATTCCAAAAACCACCTAACTAGCATTTTAATACTTAGAAAAACCCTAGAAAATTTTCAAAATTTGGGAGTGTATTTTGTAAATTATTTTCGATTTTATCCCTATGATTTTAATGCTACGGTATTAGCTTTCGGGTTTCACGTACCTTTAAGCTCTGAGGGAATATATGTATATATAGTATATTATATTATTTATGTATTATTTTATTTATTTATTTATTTTTCACATGTGTTTATAAATTCATAAAAAGGAGTAATTTAAAGACTTATTAGATTAACTTAGGGATAATTTCAAATTAATTAGGTACCGTTCGTAAGAACGGGCGCGTAGGGGGTGCTCGTACCTTCCCCTCGCGTAACCGAACTCCCGACCCCAACTCTGGTGATGTAGACCGATTCTACCCCTAACGGGGTAGTAATCATGTGTTCTAACCGCACTAAAGGTTAGTGGCGACTCTGACATCCATGTTTTTCCATGAAAATATTAAATTGATTTTTATTTCGCCACCCGGGGCACACGCGCTCCCGGGACGCCGCGACACTAATCACATACCAATTTAAACGTAACCACACTATAAACATTAAATATGACGACTGTATACATAATAATAATTAAAATTTTACATAATAAATAAATAACAATATGGATTATACAAATATATGTAACAATACAAGAAATTCTATCATGGACAAAAAATAAAAGGGAAACTCTCATAATATACTCTAATGAAACTACTTATGACAAAGCACAAAGTATACCACCCTACGTAAAAATATGAACATAAATACTAATAAAAAATATACCCCAAACAATATTATATGTCTAAAAAAAAAAGAAAAATTTAAACTTCCAGTATTGATACAAGTTTCTACAACAAAACCCCCTGCAGTAAGAACAAAATAAGGCACCCACATTAGCATGAATATTAGCCATATTACAAAAAGAATAAATCAATCTTTAAGCAATGTTAAATACCTATTTGATATACACAGTGAGTTAAAAAAAACTTAAATAGAATAGAGTATGGAAAATCGAATTGATGTGTGCAAGTGTGTGTTATGCAAAGAGGCTTACAGGGGGAAGGTACAGAGGAGAGGTCGGGGCTGAAGGATCTCCGGCGGTTGCAGAGGGGTTGTGCTCGGCGGTGATATTTCAGGAGATTGGTGTCGTCGTTGCCATCTGGAGTGGTCGTAAGGGATAGCTTCTTGTGGTGGTGGTTACAACCGAGGCTAGGTGTTGGCCATAGTGGAGTGCTGCTGGTGGCCGAGCACCTCAGCTGTGCTGTGCGTGGTCTGTTGCTGCCCTGCGTACAAAGGAAAGAGTTAAAGAATGGAGATATGAGGAGAGTGAGGGAGAGGGGGGAAAGATCGTGTATGAGGCCGCTGTTGTTATGGGTGTTTGGTGTTGACAGCGCCGGTGAAGGATGGTGTTGCTGTGATAGCAGCCGTAGTTGTAGGTGACGATGGGTTCGCAGTGGATCTTCAGGTGTGGCGGTTGTAGCAGGGCTGCTACGGGTTGGTGGTTCGGCTTGCAGCAAGAACTAGAGTAGCTGGTCTCGGCTGCGTGGGTTATGAAAGGTGGTCGGAGCAGCAGCAGTACTGTGGCTGGGTTGGATGGTGAGTGGAGGAAGAAGAAGATGTGGCTGGGAGGCTGGGTTGTTGGGCATGGGCTGGCTCTGGTTCGTGCTTGGATGGGGGTGGCCTTGGCTATGTGGAGAGGGCTCTGCCCGTTTTGGTGTGAGGGAGAAACAAGGGTGACCGGAGGAGTGTTTGGCTAGAGCAAGTATGGAGGCCGGAGTTGGGTCGCCGGAGTTACTGTTGTTGTTGGGTGTCGGCGGTGTGAAGAAAAAAGAAGAAGAAAAAGCTTCCCTTCTAGCCTTGCGCTTAGCCTCCTTTTATAAATAAAACTCCCAAAATCCTAAGAATTCTTTCCTTTTTGATAACATATAATACATGATAATATACTTGTTTAACACAAAAAGATTGATTTTATTTTCGGTAATAACATACATGCGTATATGTGGCCTTGCACCGATTTCTTTCGTATTTGCGACTTTGTGCCGAACATTTCATAAATGCTGCTTTGCACCGAAATCATACCTAAAACATGGCCTTGCGCCAGCTATCAATCACAGCCTTACACCGAACATTTCATACCTATCATTTTGAATAAATAATTCTTTATCACGTATTTTGAAACTATAATGTACTGTAATATTTCACAATTCCTAAAAACATACTTTATTCATAAAATTACCATATTATAATACTTCCCACGTAAAATAATATTCTTGCTACACATTGTTGTATAAAACCATACATTATATTCTGAACTCATAATTTCTGGCATTTCATACATATATATACATCTCAACATAATAGTAGTATTTTCCCAAATATGCATTTTCTCTATGATACACAAATATAATACATGCTTTCCTGAAAATTAATTTGCTGACAAATATTAATAATTTGTGTGGAAAATAACTGCTTTAGTTTATTCCCTTACCGGATACTGAGAAAAACCTCTTAAAAATCCACTCATCCTGCACCCATAGGGATCCCCATTCAACACCCTGAATTCAACAACTCCTAGAACTAAATTTTAGTATTTTTCCATGAATATCATTTCCTATAACTACAGTAAGACCAAATTTGGGATAGAAAGCCTTACCTTAACCCAAGGATGATTTCCAACTCTACCCCACCAACGATCCGCTCTATTAGATTTGGAGAGAACTTCCCCAGGAGCGTCATGGTGGCCTTAGATTGTCGATTCGGTGAACGATGAAGCCGAAATTGAAGAGAAAGGAGAGAGAAATCGTAGGGAGGAGAGAGAGAGAGAGAAAGAGAGAGAGAGAGAGAGAGAGAGAGAGAGAGAGAGAGAGAGAGAGAGAATTTCTGATTTTTTAGCGTAAAACCAAGTTTTTGCATTATTTATACTATGGCCTTCGTCGACGAATCACGTCACCTCGTCGATGAGGTCAAGAAGGTTACTCGTTGGCAAAATCCCCCCCTCGTCGATGAAATTTAGAGTCGCCTAAATATCCTCTCGGTATCTTCTCATTGACAAAGCATACCCTCGTCGATGAGCCCACAATGTTTTCGCATTTGTCAACGAAAGTTGCTGCCTCCTTCTGTTGCTGTTTCCATTTCTCTCTCTTTCTCTCTCTCTCTCTCTATATATATATATATATCATTTAAATACCAATATTCTTCGGGTCATTACAATCTTCCCTCTTTATAAAATTTTGTCCTCAAAATTTACTATTCATGTAATTCATCATCCCTTAAGGAAAAATGGTTTACTTATTTTATTACTTACCCTCACTTATGGCGGAGGAATACCGTGGTTACATTTTGAGTCTTGGGAGATTACATATTCAAAAGAAAATTCCCCCAAAACTAAAATATTACTTACTAATTAAAGTATTACATGTACCTGCAACAGCAATACTACATATTTACTTACATTTCCTAATTACTTCTGAATTTCTTGGAACAATTGTGGATATTTCTATCTGATCTGTTCCTCGAGCTCCCAAGAAGGCTCTTCTATTGCATGATTACTCCATAGAACCTTTACTAGAGGAATCTTCTTATTACGTAGTTCTTATTCTCTTCTGTCTAGATTCTGCACGGGTATCTCCTCATTAACTAATGGATCACTAAGCTCTAATTCACCATAACTGATAATATAAGAAGGGTTTGGGATGTATTTCCTTAACATGAAAACATGGAATACGTTATGCATCTTGGATAATGCAGGTAGTAAAGCTGACTTGTAGGCAACCGGTCCCACTTTCTATGGAATCTTAAACGGACCGGTAAACTTAGGGCTAAGTTTACCCTTTCTTCCAAACCTCATAACCTCTTTTAACAAAGCTATCTTCAAAAATACATAATCACCAACATCGAATTCCAAATTCGTGCAACGATTATTGGCATAACTCCTCTGTCGGCTCTGAGCTGCACTGATTCTATCTCTGATGAGTCGAACCTTATCTTACGCCTGTTGCACAAGCTCTGGTCCAACAACTTGCCGCTCACCCATCTCATCCCAATACAAAGGAGATCAACATCTCCTACCATATAAAGCCTCAAATGGTGTCATGCCAATGCTGGACTGATAACTGTTATTATATACAAGCTCTACCAGCTGAGTCAAACTACCCCCAAAATTTAATACGCACACTCGGAGCATATCTTCTAGTATCTATATCATCCTCTTAGTCTACTCATTTGATTGAGGATGGAATGTCGTGCTAAACGATAGGTGAGACCCTAAAGCTTCCTGCAAGCTTCTCCAAAATCGTGACGTGAAACGCAGGTCTCGATTTGACACTATGGACATAGGCACTCCGTGAGAATGAACTATCTCCTGGACATAAATCTCTGCCAAATGACTAAGGGAATAGCTGATCTTGATGTAAAGGAAATGGGCGGTCTTAGCCAATTGGTCCACTATCACCCAAATCGCATTCTAGCCATGTAATGTCGACGACAGTCCTGAGATAAAATCCATGGAAATAAGATCCCACTTCCACTATAGGATAAATAACAGCTACAACTGACCCTCTGGCCTCTGATGCTCAGCTTTTACCTGTTGGAACGTCAAACACTAGGCTACATACTCGGTAATTTCCTTCTTTATACCACTCCACCAGTAAATCTCTCGCAGATCCTTGTACATTTTCGTACTACCAGGATGAACTGTATACAAGGATCTATGAGCCTCATCCAAAATAGTCTTCCTGATCCCAGCATCAGCAGGAACACACAGCCTAGAACGGAACCGTAAAGTCCCGTCATCTGAAATGCAAAATTCCTCTCCCTGACCAATCTACACTTTATCTATCACCTCTACTTATTCTAGATCTTCCTTGTGAGCGACTTTAATTCTTTCCTATGGAGTAGGTTGCACTATTAAATTGGCGATACATACTTGACGATCACTCTCGACCAATTCAATGTCGAGTCTCTCTAGATCTATCATAATCGAATGCTGGATCTCTATAGCTACCAATATCGATTCCCTCGATTTCCTAATCAACACATCAACTACCACGTTTGCCTTCCCTGGGTGATAACTAATGGTATAATCGAAATCTTTAATTAACTCTAACCACCTTCTCTGTCTAATATTCAATTCATTCTGAGTGAAAAATTATTTTAAACTCTTATGATTGGAGAAAATCTTACACTGCTCGGCATACAGATAATTCCTCCATATCTTCAATGCGTGTACCACTGTAGCCAATTCAAGATCATGGGTAGGGTAGTTCTTCTCATATTCTTTCAACTATCTGGAAGCATACACCACCACCCTGCCATGTTGCATCACTACACAACAAAGTCCCTTCAAGGATACATTACTGTAAATGACATAACCCTCATCCCCTAACGGAATGATCAGTACTAGTGTTGTCACTAGCCTTTGCTTTAATTCTTGAAAACTCTACTCATAGCTGTCGTCCCATTCAAATCTGGCATTCTTCTTAGTCAATCATGTCAGCGGCCCTGATAAAGCTGAGAATCCCTCAATGAAACGACGATAATAACCAGTTAACCCCAAGAAACTCCTGATCTCCTAGACGTTCCTCGGTCTAACCCAATTTGCTACCACCACAATCTTACGAGGATCCAAGAAATTTCATCTCCTGAGATAACATACCTAAAAAACATAACTTTATCAAGTCAGAAATAACATTTACTGAACTTGGCATACAACTTTTTCTCCCTGAGCTTCTGCAAAACTTGTCTTAGATGCACCTCATGCTTCACATAGCTCCTCGAATAGACTAGTACATCGTCAATAAAAAAAAAAAAACAAACTGGTCTAAATATGGATGAAAAATCCTATTCATCAAATCCATAAATATCGCAGGAGCATTCTTCAGACCAAATGGCATAACAAGGAACTCACAATGCCCATACCTAGTCCTGAAGGTCGTCTTTGATACATCTTATACCCTTACCTTTACTTGATGGTAGCCTGACCCGAGGTCGATCTTGGAATACACCTGTGTACCCTGGAGCTGATCAAACAAGTCATCGATACGGGGCAGATGATACTTATTCTTGATGGTCACTTTATTAATTTTCCTATAATCTTTGCACATACTCATAGTCTCATCCTTTTTCTTCAAAAATAGTACTGGAGCTCCCTACGGAGATACACTAGGTCGTATGAAGCCCTTATCACATAAATCCTACAAATGATCTTTTAATTCTGCCAACTCTGCCGGCGCCATTCGATACGCAGCTTTAGAGATCGACGTTGTACCTAGAAGTAGATCGATAGGAAAATCCACCTTACGATTGGGTGGTGAACCCGGAAATTCATTTGGAAATACATCTGTAAATTATTTCACTACTAGGATATTATTAAGCTTCAATTCATTTTCTATCATTTCTTTCACAAAAGTCATGAATCCCTGACAACCACTTAGAAGCAGTCTCCTCGGTTGAACAGTTGAGACCATCTAAGGTAGAGATTACACTCGTGACCTTGTAAATCTGAATTCTGGTCTTCCTAGCTGTTTGAATATCACTTCTCTTGCATGACAATCTATATTAGCAAAAATAGTTGCTAGTCAATCCATGCCGAATATGATATCAAACCCATACATGTCCAGCACCACCAAATCAGCAAATAAAATCCTCCCCTGAATATCAACTGGACAACCTTGGAACATCTTACTACACCTCACTGCTAACCCGGTCAGTGTAGCCATTAATAATTCAATATCTAGAAATTGTGTGTCTGCCCCACATAATTTAACACACCCCCAAGATACGAATGAGTGTTTGGCACCTAAATCAAATAGTGCAATAAATTTAAACATAAGCATACTATTCGTACCTATCACCATGTTGCTAGTGGCCTTAACATTGTTCGGTGTCAAAGAAAAAACCCTAGCTGGAGCCATGTTTCTCTACTGGCCACCACGTGGTGCCTGGTAGCCTCCTCGAGTAGGTTTAAGAGTAGGAGCAGTACCAATCTGAGCCTGACAATCTCTCATCACACGTCCTGGCTCCCCACAACGATAGAAAACACCTCACCCGACACAACACTCCCCTAGGTTTCTCATCCCACAAGTCGGGCAAGCTGGAAGTGGCTGCATACCCTGAAAACCTCAAGTCCCTGTCTCCTGCCTCCAATCTCTATAGTAGCCACCTCTTTTCCATGAACCACCTCCAATCTCCCCAACCTCTGCTATAGTGGCTCTATCCACCACCTCAGCAAAATCTTGCAACTTAAGTTTCGATGCCTGCTTATATATTTCTCTCCTCAGACCTCTTTTAAACTGCCGCACCTTCTCTGCTTCATCTGGTATGATGTACAGGGCAAAGCGAGATAATTTGATGAACCTCGCTGCGTACTGCTGTACGGTCTACTGTCCTTGCTTCAAATTTAGGAGCTCCTCTATCTTAACTTCCATGGACAAGGCTGGAAAATACCTGTCGAAGAATGTCTCCTTAAACCACTCCTATGTCATCTCCACAAGTACTGTCATTTGCTGCTCTAAGAGTTTCACTTCCTCTGAACACTGCAATACTGCAAATATTTTCTCGATCTCCTGTACCCAGTTTTCAGCGACTCCAGGTTCAGTTCCTCTTAAGAAAGTCAGAGGATTCATCTTAATGAATTTCTCTATCGAGCTGCCGTGTCTTGCAGACGAACTACCCAACTCCCTGGAATTATTGGCAATCTTAACCATAACTTGTTGTGCCACGCTGTGCAAAGCTGTATCTGAATCTCCACCCGCAGCGCTTAAGGGTCCAACACCCTTATTCCTACTAGCATAAACACTACTACCACCAGGGTCCATCCTGAAAAACAAATAACTTATCTTAGAACCCCTTCACTATACATATCACCCAACCAATATAATATTTACTCCTAATTAATTCATCTCTCCTAATCTTAATTCAAGGTTCAATCCTGCAACCTAAATACAAAACCCAACGATAGTTTATAATGACTTTTCTGAAATCGTCACCCCAAGAAAATCACATCGACTATCCATCTCCCATCCCCTTGTGGGGTGGTTAGCACAAGTCTGAACATAGATATCTAATATGTATAGCAACGGTACCGTGCTTTTGTAACTAAACTGAACTACCGCCTGGGTTCTGATAACATATAATACATGATAATATACTTGTTTAACATAGAAGGATTGATAGCATTTTCTGTAATAACATACATGCGTATATACGACCTTGCGCCGAACATTTTATAAATACGGCGTTGTGCCGAAATCATGCGTAAAACACAGTATTGTGCCGGCTATTAATTACGGCCTTGCGTTGAACATTTCATACATATCCTTCTGAATAAATAATTCATTTATCATATATTTTGAAACTACAATGTACTACAAAATTTAACAATTCCTGAAAACATGCTTTATTCATAAAATTACCATATTCTAATACTTTCCACGTAAAATAATATTCATGTCACAGATTGTTGTATAAAGCCATACATTATATTCTGAAATCATAATTTCTGGCATTTCATATATATATATATATATATATATATATATATATATATACATTTCAACATAATAGTAGTATTTTCCGAAATATGCATTTTCTCCATGATATACAAATATAATACATGTTTTCCTAAAAATAAATTTGCTGATAAATATTAATAATTTGTGTGGAAAATAACTGTTTTAGTTTATTCCCTTACCTAACACCGAGAAAAACCCTCTAAAAATCTACTCGTTTGACACCCGCAGGGTTCCCCATTCAGTACCTTGAATTCAACAACTCTTAGAACTAAAATTTAGCATTTTTCCATGAACATCATTTCCTATAACTATGGTAAGACCAAATTTGGCATAAAAAGTCTTACCTTAACCTAAGGATGATTTTCAACTCTACCCCACCAACAATCCGCTCTAGTAGATTTGGAGAGAACTTCACCAGAAGCGTTCTAGTGGCGTCAGATTGTCGATCCGGCAAACGAAGAAACCGAAATTGAAGAGAGAGGAGAGAGAAAACATAGGGAGGAGAGAAAAAGAGTGAGAAATTTTGATTTTTTTTTTTTTGCGTAAAATCAAGTTTTTGCACTATTTATACTAAGGCCTTTGTCGACGAGCCACATCACCTCGTCGACAAGGTCAAGAAGGTTACTCGTCGATGAACTCCCCCCTCGTTGATGAAATTCATATTCTCCTAAATATCCTCTCGGTAGCTTCTTGTCGACAAAGTATACCCTCGTCGACGAGCCCACAGTGTTTTCGCATTCATCGACGAAGGTTGGTGCCTCATTCTATTGCTGTTTCCATTTTTCTTTCTCTCTCTCTCTCCTCTCTCTCTCTCTCTCTCTCTCTCTCTCTCTATCTCTCTCTATTATTTAAATACCAACATTCTTCGGGTCATTACATTAGGCCCCTCTTAAACATCCGAGTCTTCTTCGACTCATCCAGAACTATATGTGGAGCAAAGCGAGACAGCTCCACGAACCTGACTTCATACTGCTGCACAATCATGGACCCTGGGTCAGATATAGAAACTCTTCTACCTTTATCTTTTTGGTGGCAATGGGGAAGTATCTGCTAAAGAAAACTTCCTTGAAACAACTCCAAGTAATATATGCATACCCTTGCCGCTGTTCCTCCACCATCTTAGCCGATCTCCACAATCTCTTTGCCTATCCTACCAATTTAAAGGTGGAAAACCTCACTTTATGCTCCTCTATGCATTCCAACACACCCAAATAATTCCTCCATCTCCTAAATCAAGTCTTTTGCCATAATCGGGGTCGATCTTCTCGAGAATGCCAGCAAACTCGTCCAAGAAAACTGTTGGAACGTGCAGCCTCTATCAGCCGCTAGCTGACCTTGCTCTTGAGAATCCCTATGAGTTTCTTTCTTAGCCTATCATGCTATACTACACAGTACGCTCGAGGCCTCAACATTATCTTCACTGGAGGTATTCACATGATTGTCCCCTCTAGCCATGACCTCCTTTCCTCTGGGATCCATCCTAAAGATAGGATAGAAAATGACTTCGAAATTCCAAATTTATTATGGTTGATGCATGTATGGAATGCCTAATAGTTAAAGCATACAAATTTGTAGTTAAAGGAATCACTTATACATTTCTGGTACAAAACTGCCAAGGTATCGGTCCCTAATAATGACGCCAACACTACATACATACTTTTCCAACCTATCGTTCCTAACCTAAATTTCCGAGCTCTAGTCCCTCAACCTAGAAATGACACCATCGATGGATTTACGATGGTTTTCTTGAAATTGTCATTCCAGGAAAAACATAAAAGGCCATCGAAAGAAATCCGCCTCCAAGCCTCCAGACTAAAAACTGCCTAACTTACTAACTCTTATCCTCATCTCATCTCAACCTATACTTTGATAATCCTTAACCGTCAAAGTCAGCAGAATCTAGCAAATCTAGGCTCTGATACCACTTGTAATGCCCCGACTCGCCACGTGGGTCCAGGGTGCTACTTTAGTGATGTATGTGTACTTGATACCATATTTATTATAATAAATGTAGCGGAACTAATGAAACATTCTCCAAACATACATTACTAGAGTTTTAAGTTCGTTTCATACATAAAGATTTCCAAACATCAATATTACAATTCGACCCAAAAAGGACAACTAGTTCAGTCCATATGACCATTATACAAATCCATACACTTACAACATAATTTATATACACCTGAGATCATAGAGATCTTCACAAAAAGACTATTCTAACTTTCACCCCCTAATCCTGCTAAGCACGATACCTATTATTTCCTTAAAAGATGATTTTTTTTATATTGGGGTGAGACACTTATTAGTAAGGATGATCAAGTTAATATCAGTGTGTGGGCAGCATGCATTTAGTGCTTATAGAAAACATCCATTCTTCATTTAACCAAAAATAGTTGTCTTACATGGTACTATCTTTATATAGTTGGAAATACTTGTAAAAGATATGCATAGTTTGCTTAACTTTTTTTTTTTTTTTCTATTTCTGTGCAATTCATATGGAGGTCATACATTGATGAGATTATAGTCAACTTATTCACTGATTATCATGTTGAGAGTGACTTGTGGGTAGCTCGAATGTCACTCATACATTTTCATATTGTGGATTGGTGAGGTATGGATTGAGGATTGCACACGAGGATAGACGACGAGCACATGTACCTCGACCTCACCCACCTATACAAGGAGGTCAAGCTACTATAGTATAAGGAGGACATGCTCCGCGTACGGATAGTGGTTCATAGAGCTGCTCTAGTGAGCTGCCTATTGCATAGATTGAGTACGTGTTTGGCCTGTCAGTACCATATGCATGTTCGACGAGAGCTGATATTGCGGAGTCGTATAGTAGCAGGCCATATGCTGGGGATGTTCCTTCATCCTTTAGGACTTTAGGTTTTATTACCTTGTATGACTCTCCTACCACCCATCCATGTCATTCTTGTTTGACGATAGTTTGGATGCTAAGGATGTGGATGCACCAGTAATGCCACCTTGTTCCTATTCAACATCATTATATAAGCTATCTCCCCATCTGCTTTATATGGATGATGATGCAATACCTCAGGGCGAAGATGGTAGACCTACAAGATGACTATGGGGCAAGAGACCAAATGGAGATAACTAGCAAGGAGAAGGTGGACGCAGATGGCAGCCACCTTGACACCAGAGACCACTTGCGTGTGGCACTTGAGTAATCATTGTTGTATATGTAATTTACACCCTATATTGTGCTATACATTAGTATGATTCATATGTTTTCATGTGTATGAGCTCATTGCATTATTTCTGTATAATTGGGGATGTTTATTTGTTACTCCTTAATATGTATATGTAATTAGAAAATATTGCTTGCATAGTCTCAACGTATGCAATTAACTATGAAAGTTATGAAAATACTATTATCGATTGTCGATGAAACCTATTTTCTTTGAATAGGTGCAAGCATGGATGGGTATACTCGATTTTAAGAGGAGACTCTACCAACATTTTGACAGTAATTCGATGTAGTGTGAATGTAGATAGATGTGTACGAAAGTTGTGAACATATTATTATTGATTGCCGATGAAAATTGTTCTCTTTGAACAAGTTCAAGCATGGATGGGTATACTCAATTTTAAGAGGAGACCTTGTCAAAATTTTTATAGTAATTCGATGTAGTGTGAATGTAGACAATTGTGTATGAAAGTTATGAAAATACTATTATCGATTGCTGATGAAAATTGTTCTTTTTGAATAGGTGCAAGCATGGATGGAATTTTATGAGGAGACTCTGCCGAAATTTTTACGCATACATCATCATGGTTTTCCTAGACTAAATTTGATGTCATGAATGTGTGCATCTTAAACTAAACTAGATGCAAGTGACAATTCTATACAAATGTAGATGTCAAACTTCATGTAAATGATTTACTTAATGCAAATGAGGTTAAGATTAATTGTTATTCTTAAACTAGACCTCATGTAATGGACGAAATAAGTGTAAAGTGGAATTTCAATTTCAATTTTAAAAAGGGGCTTTTCAAGGACTTCATAAGAAAACCATGCTTATTGAAGCCTATTGTCCTAGGTGAATAGTGAAAGAACATTAGCCTTGGATTTTGGAATTGGATGATTTGTTTTATATTGACTTTGGCGCAATCCCAAGAGGGGGGGGGGGGTGAATTGGATACAAAAAATTTTCCTCCTAAGTTCAACTAATCCAACAATAGTATTACACAACCTAGGGTTTGCCTATGCAATTATAAATCCAATCATTCACAATGAAACATACACTTAAGGTGAATAAATTGCAGAAATGTAAATTGCACACACAATATATTATTGGGGTTCAGCCAATGTGCCTATGTCCCCGCCTTGGCTCACAAGCACGAGGATTCCACTAAAGGTGCACTTCACAGGTAGAGAGGAACCGTATACAACTAGGTCAATTAACGGGATTAACCTCAACCTACAACTACACCTTATCAGGATGGTGCACCTAACTTTCCTAACCGAGTCTAGGTCAATTCAGGACTTTTACCAAGGCAAGTCTCCCTCTTCAGGCCCATGCCTGGAATACAATAATCAATATGATTTTTGCCTACAGATAAAGTGCTTCTAATTAAGTAGATATGTACCACAATTTAGTCCAAATAATATATGCAAGCATAGATGATAGTAAATATGCTCAGTGACAATCACATGTGCTAAAACACTCAGTATAGATATGCAATCAAGTCATAGAGTGTATTTTCAAACAACCTTCGAAACAAAGTATCAATGTAAAACAATCTCCACAAGTTTCAAAGTGTTCCAACAAGAATATTAAAAATATCTCAAATAAGATTTTCTCAAAATAATATCTCAAGAGATATTTGAAAAAATATGTAAGCTTGTGAAAAATATATTGCAAATCAAAAACCACAAGTTCGATGAATCTTGTAACAAAGATGCAAGGATTTACTAGCTATAAGGGTTTTCCCACACAAAGATTTATTAAGTAAATCGGGGGAAACCCCATAGCAAAAACTCTTAATAAAATAATATTGCAATCAATAACAATGAGAGTTTCAGCACTTGAATCCCTCAAGAACACTCTTTAGAAAGTTGGATCTATCAAGGGAATAGCAAAGAGTGAGTATATGGGCTTGGTATAGAAAAAATATTCTAATGTCCTGCTTAATTTAACAAAAAATGAAACAAAATAAATAGAAAAGTCAACCCAAACCCATGGGTAACGGGGACAGCTTGACACAAACAACGAAAACCTAAGCAGCAATAAAAATAAATTAGATCCATCAAAACATTAATTACATAATACCAGAGCCTACTACATTCCCAAAATATAGTACTCGAATACAACCTCCAAATCATTAAAATAGATCTAGAATCTTACAACAAAAATCTCCTGATCCTAGATGTTAGGCCTTCTTCCTTTAGGATGAAACACTTACATCCAAAAGCATGAAAGTACTTTATGTTAGGCCTTCTTCCTTTCCACAATTCATAGGGTGTTTTGTTTAGGTTTGATCTAATGGAAACCCTATTAATTATATAGCTAGCTGTATTTACAGCTTAGGCCCAAAAATATTTTGGTAGGTCATTTTCATTAAGCATGGTCCTTGCCATTTCTTGGAGGGTTCTATTTTTTCATTCCACAACTCCATTTTGTTATGGGGTTCTAGGTGCCAAAAAGTTGTGATTTATGCCATATTCATTACAAAAATTTTCAACATTTTGATTCTTAAATTCTCTTCCTTGGTCACTTCTAATATTTGAGACATAATACCCTTTCTCATTTTGAAGCTTCTTACATAAAGTGATTAATGAGTTGCAAGCTTCTTCTTTGTTAGCTAGGAACAACACCCATGTGTATCTTGAGTAATCATCAACAATTACAAAGGCGTATTGTTTTCTTCCTAAAGTTTGGGTTCTAGTAGGACCAAACAAGTCTAAGTGTATGAGTTCTAGGGGTCTACTAGTTGATATATGTTTCTTCTTTTTGAAACTTTTCTTGGTTTGTTTTCCTAATTGGCAAGCATCACACACTTTATCTTTGACAAATTTTGTTTTAGGCAAGCCTTTAACTAAATTCATTTTGGAGAGTTTGGATATAAGATCCATGCTAGCATGTCCTAACCTCCTATGCTAAAGCCAACTATTTTCACTCATGGCTGCTAGGCAAGTTATGTCTTGAGAGATTAAACTATCAAAATTTATGCAAAAAACATTGTTCATTCTAAGTGCAGTGAATAACGTTTTTTGATTCTTAGAATCTCCTATTATGCATTTTTCTCTCTTAAACATTATTTCACATCCTTTGTCACTAAGTTGACTAATACTCAGTAAATTATGCTTTAGACCATCTACTAACAAGACATCATCTATAGAAAATGAAGAGTCTTTACCTATTTTACCTATTCCGATGATCTTGCCTTTTGCATTGTCACCGAAGGTTACAAATCCTCCATTCTTTGGAGTGAAAGAGGTAAACTTAGATTTATCGCCTGTCATATGCCTTGAACATCCGCTATCCAAGTACCATTTATCCTTAGACAGAGTGGTCCTAAAGCAAACCTATAAGAAATAATTCAAGTTGTTACTTTTAGAACCCAAACCTTTTTAATTTTCCTTAAATTTTGTCTATTTTTAGCATTTATCTTCCACTCAACTTTTACTTTCATATACTTTTTCTTAAGTGGACAATTAAACATTATGTGTCCTTTCTTTTTGCACATGTAGCATATGGTGTGCTCATGAATATTTGTTGATGAAGTACTTGCATAATATTTAGATTGATTTACAAAATATCCCATATACAAGTTTTTCTTTCTTTTGTTTGAGGCTCCATTATAACCAATTCCTTCTTTGTTGTTTGTCATCCTTTGTTGTCCTACCATCTTTTCAAAGTTATCCTTACCTTTGGTAAAGTTATAGATGACCTTTTCTTTCTCTTGAATTTGATTTTTGAGATTATTTATTTCTTGCATAATCTTGCTATCTTCATTCACTTGAGACTTAGCTTATTTTTTAGATAAGTTATCTACTTTCTTCTCAAGTTCTTCAATCTTTAAATCATTTTCTTCTTCAACAAGTTTTGTAGATTCAAGTTGATTTTTAAGTGCCTCATTTTGTTGTTTCAAGCTAATGTTCCTTTTTGAGACTTTAATAAACTTGTTATGTAAAAAGAGTAATTCATTTTGAAGTTTTTTGTAAGAGGACATACTTTCACACGAATTACTACAAGATTCATTACACGAATCTTCAGAGAGGGAATAATAAGAGTTTACCTCTTCGTTATGCTCCATGAAGCACATGTTTGCTATTTCTCGATCACTTGGTTCACTTTCCGATTCACTCGAACTAGTGTCATCCCAAGTTGCCTTCATTGCAGGCTTCTTTTTCTTCTTGTCCTTCTTGAGTTGTGGGCATTTCAGTTTGATGTGCTCGACCTTTTTACAATGATAGCAAGTGGGAGGATCATTTTTTTTTTTTTTGTATTCTTTTTTATTACTTTCTCCTTTTTCAGCTTTTGATCCGTTAAATTTTCTAGTGAATTTTTTGTTTCTCCTTAAGAATTTTCCAAGTCTTTTAGTTATGAGTGCTAAGTCCTCATCTTCTAATTCACTAGATTCATTATCTTCCTCACTTGAATATTCTTTCAAAGCTTTTAGAGCTATAGAATTCTTATTTTTGTTTTCAGTGCTTCTTTCTTTCAACATCATTTCATAGGTTAGAAGAGATCCTATGAGTTCATCTAAGGAAGTTGTTTTAAGATTTCTTCCTTCCATAATGGTTGTGGCTTTTGGTTCCCAAATAGGTGGAAGTGCTCTTAGAATTTTACGAATCATCTCATGGGTGGAATAAGTTTTTCCTAAGACACTTAATGAGTTTATGATATGGGTGAACCTAGTGTACATGCTTGTTATACTTTCATCAGAGTTCATCCTAAAGGCTTCATATTTACTGGTTAACATATCGATTCTACTTTCCCTAACATCTATTGTGCCTTCATAGGTTACTTCTAATTTATCCCAAATCTCTTTGGCTATTTTACATGTCATTACTCTATTGAACTCATTTGTATCAAGTGCACAATATAAAGCGTTTATTGCACTTGAGTTAATTTGCAACATTTTATAATTTGAATCGTTTAGTTCTTTATCTTCTTTAGGTACCTCTTTTCCATCAAGTAGTTTAGTAGGGATTAGATTTCCATTTGTTACAACGTTCCATGCCTTCCAGCCCATTGTTTGAAGATTGATTCTCATTCGTTGCTTCCAGAAGGTGTAATTTATTCCACAAAAAATTGGTGGCCTAGTTGAGGATTGACCCTCACCAAAGGGAGCTACTCCTATTTGTGCCATTTAGATCTTTATATAGTTACTTGTTAGGTTTTGCTATAATTAGGCTCTGATACCAATTTAATTTAGGATAGCTTCCCAAGAGTGGGGTGAATTGGGAATTTAAAAACTTTCTTTTTAATTCCTTTTAAGAATACTTAACTTCTTTTATTGTTTATCTAATTCTTTTACTTGTTTCTTTAATTTGTCAAACACACAATAAGTTGGTTTCTTTTATACAATCAACAGCACAAGCACTTAAGCAACTAAATCACCAATCAACCTTTCAATTAACCACACTATTCAATCTAACCAAACACAATTTGAAGGCAAACAACCAAATCAAAATTAAGATATACAGTAGTAAGAAATTAGGATGGTTGTTTGTTTATATATGCCTTATAAATATGAATCAAGCCTTGTATTTGAATGATATGCTTGTTAAAATAAATTTGCTTCTTTCATATGATTTACAACCACACATCCACACTCTTCCCAAAATTCAGAATTCAAATAAACTCTTAGTTAATTTTCTTTAGGTGTTTTAACCAAGTAACGTACTCCCATATGGTTTCCGCAAAGTATGGTTTAACCAACGTACTCCCTTTTGGTTTCCGTAACCCAAATCAAAATTAAACTTTAAGTTTGTTTGATTTCCAAATAAACATAGTGTATATGATTTCAAATTTAAACCATCCATGCAATATAAATATGCTGAAAATAAAGAGTAAGGGAAAGAGAGAGTGAGACATAGGATTTTACGAGGTTCGGCTTCAACACAGCCTATGTCCTCGCCTTTGTCAAAACCACCAAAGGATTCACTAAACATGTTCCTTTACCGGGTCGAACAATACCTTTATACACTCCTTCAGAAGGCTAGAGCAGCACCTCTCTAAGCGATAATCCCTCGCCTAGCCAATGATCCAGCAAACTTGGAATCGTCACAACCTATAAGAATATAATATAAATTCTGCGTACAAAAAATGCTCCCAAAATTTAGAGCATGATGTACAAATTGAAATGTAAATTGTACTTCAAAAAACCAAAGCAAAATTAAATATATGAAGCTCTAATTTTTTAGAAGTCACCAATGGTTCGTTTAAAAGAGAAATGGAATTGCAACCCAAAACTGAACTTTGATATTTTCAATCTACCAAAATTGTAGAATTCCTCTCCAGTAAAAGATGTGAGTAAAGAAGAACTTCATAAGAATTTCAGCACAAGATGAATTTCAAATTTTGTCTGATTTTTCTCTTTTCTTGTGTTTTCTAGTATTATATTTTTTCATTACCCAAAGATGTATTTATAGGCAATTTAAAAGATTAACTTCCATATCAAATTAGGTAAACTTTGAAAAAATATTTAATTTGTTGACTAAATTTTGAATTTCAAAATTTTGAAAGATCAACATTCACATCAAATTAGGTAAACTTTGAAAAAACATTAAAATTGTTGACTAAATTTTGAAATTCAAAATTTTGAAAGATGTTGTCCATATCAAATTAGGTAAACTTTGAAAAAATATTAAATTTTTGATTAAATTTTGAAATTCAAAATTTTGAAAGATGTTATCCATATCAAATTAGGTAAACTTTGAAAAAACATTAAATTGTCGATTAAATTTTGAAATTCAAAATTTTCAAAGAAGCTTCCCTTTGAGATCTAAAATTTGCTCCACGTGGCAGTTGTCTGCCATGACATGGCAGTCATCTATCATAGTTAGAATTTAAACCAGCAATACTTTTATTAAACTCTTTAACTTGCCAGTCGTCTGTCCATAGACAGACAGTCATCTGTCAGGTGCACTGCTTATCAGAAACTCACTTTTTATTTTGAACACTTTCCTTCCTTTATGACTTTTGTTACTTTAATTTCAAAAACATGTTTTAAGCTATTTAAAACAAAGTGTTTCTTAGTTTCTTTTGTATTTATAAGAGCTTCACATATCTAAATGACATTTGGTTCTGAAGTACTTACAACAGTTCTTCTAACTATGGTCTTCTTAAATCTTTTAGCCTCCTTCAGCCTTTTGAGGTTCACTTTTGACTTTGGGTTTGTTTGCCCTTAAGCTTCTTCATTTGTTATTCATTGCCTTCAATATTCTGAGGTGCTTTCACTATATTAATATTGAGCTTCAACTTATCAACCTTGAGAGTTCTTTTACCTAAAACGCATCACTTAACATTATATGTTAAAGCATCCTTCATTTTGTTATCATCAAAATAGGATTGAAAAGTCCAGTTAAGTCAACAGTAATTATACATATAAAGTACATTTCATATTTCTGTAAACGTTCATCATATCGTACTGAATAATCATATACTTTCATATTTTCTAATAAATCATATCGTACATAGAACATCTGTTATAACTGATAATACTGAAAATATACCCAGGATGAATAGCTAACCAATGTTATGTATTATCCCCCATGACGGGTTATGCAGCTCGAAGGTGGGACCCGACAAAGGCTGGTCGACCATTGCCGAGTCAAAAATGACTGTAAGTACGATGGGCCTGCCACACCCTAATCCGGACTACCAAGTGGACGTCCACACTCTACTGAAAGCTACATCGACTATCCATCTCCCACCCCTTCGTGGGGTGGTTAGCACCAATCTAATGATAGATATATGATCTATAAGCTAGGGTACTGAACTTTTGAAACTGAACTAAACTAACATTCGGATTCTGATAACATATAATACATGATATTATAACATTTTTCATAATTTCATAAATACGGCCTCGTGTCGAAATCATTTCATAAATACGGCCTCGCATAGAAATCATTTCATATATACGGCCTCGTGCCGAACATTTTATAAATACGACCTCGTGCCGAAATCATTTTATATATATGGCCTCGCACTAAGCATTTCATACATATCATGCTGAAAATAATCAATTATCATGTACTTGTCAAAATCATCATAATATACTGCATCTTTTCATAATTCTTGAAAGCTGGCTTAATTCGTAAAATTTGTCATATCATTACTTTTCATAAAAATAACATTCATGCCATACAAAATTGAATAATTCTGTACATTTCATTCTAAAATCTCATTTTTCGTGTAGTAGCAACATTTTCCCAATAACATACATTTTCTCAATAATATTCAAATATCATGCATATTCCCTGAAAATTTATTTGCTGATAATAATAATAAATAATAATACGTGTGGAAAAACAATTGTTTTAATTTATTCCCTTACCTGGCTACTGAGAAAAGCCTCTATAAATTTTGGACTCACACCTGTAGGATTACCTAATCAATACCCTGAAAATGAAAACTCCCAGTACTAAGCTTCAGTATTTTCATGCGAATATCATTTTCTATAACTATAATAGGACTAAATTTGGCTTAAAAAACCTTACCTCAACTTAAGGATGATTTTCAATGAGGTTCCATCGACGATCTGCTCCAGTAGATATGCAGAGAACTTCTCCAAGAGCGTCGTGGTGGCTTCAGATCGTCGATCCGGTGAGCGACGGAGCCGGAATCGAAGAGAGAAGGGAGAGAAACCGAATGGAGAAAGAGAGAGAGAGAGAGTGAGAGAGTGAGATTTTTATAAATTTTGAAGTTTAAATCCGGGTTTTTGATATTTATAGGACTGGATTCATTGATGAGACACGTCACGTCCTCAAAGAGTCCAGTAGAAAGTTCGTCGACGAACCTGCACCTTCGTCGACGAATTTCAGACTTCCTCAAAACCCTCTCTCGGTATCTTCTCATCGACGAATCTTGTCTTCGTCACCGAGGTCCTCTTATACCCTCATCGATGAAGTCGACTGCCTCCTTCTGTTACTATTTCCTTTTCCCTTCCTCTTTATTTAAATTACATTATTAGTATTTGGGTCATTACATTCTCCCCTCCTTATTAAATTTCTTCCTCGAAATTTACTATCTATATTTCCTTCTATCATCCCATAAAGGCAAAATGGTCTACTTATTTTATTACTTACCCTCACTTATGGCAGAGGAATACCGTGGTTACATTTCAAGTCCTGGGAGATTACATATACAAAAGAAAAATTTCACCCAAAACTAAAATTACACTTACTACTAGAGTATTACATGTACCTGCGAAAGAAACATTACATATTTACTTACATTTCTTATTTATATATGGAATTTTTGGAATAATTGCGGATATTTCTATCTGATCTGTTCCTCGAGTTCCCATGAAGCCTTTTCTACTACATGATTCCTCCATAGAACTTTTACTAGAGGAATCTTATTATTACGTAGTTTCTGTTCCTTTCTGTCCAGAATCTGCACTAGTACCTCCTCATAGACTAGCGAATCACTAAGGTCTAACTCACCATAACTGATAATATGTGAGAAGGATCTAGGACGTATTTCCTCAACATAGATATGTGGAATACGTCGTGCATCCTGGATAGTGTAGGTGGCAAAGCTAGCCTGTAGGCCATCGGCCCCACTTTCTCTAAAATCTCAATAGAACGTATTTCCTCCATAGAACGATAACTGATAATATGAGAAGGATCTATGACGTATTTCCTCCGTAGAACGATAAACCTAGGGCTAAGTTTACCCTCCCTAACAAACCTCCTATAACTCCTTTTAACAGAGCTATATTTAAATATACATGATCACCCACATCAAACTCCAAATTCCTGCAGCGATTATCGGCATAACTTTTCTGTCAGCTCTAAGCTGCACTGATTCTTTCCTTGATAAGCCGAACCTTGTCATATGCCTGCTGCATCAACTCTGGACCCACAACTCGCTGCTCACCCATCTCATCCCAATACAAAGGGGATCGACATCTCCTATCGTATAAAGCTTCAAACGGCACCATGCTAATACTGGTTTGATAACTGTTATTATACGCGAAC
The DNA here is from genome assembly GCF_029873635.1 of Malania oleifera. Taxonomy (NCBI): domain Eukaryota; kingdom Viridiplantae; phylum Streptophyta; class Magnoliopsida; order Santalales; family Ximeniaceae; genus Malania; species Malania oleifera. Next base: position 120,706,169 of record NC_080417.1, read on the forward strand.
TCCACTAGTGGCATAAATTGAGTCCATCTACCCCCAAAATCTAATACACATGCACGGAGCATATCTTCTAGTATCTGTATCATTCTCTCAGTCTTTCCATCTGACTGAGGATGGAATGTCGTGCTAAACGATAACTGAGACCCCAGAGCCTCCTACAAGCTCCTCCAAAATCGTGACGTGAATTGCGAGTATCGATTTGACACAATAGATACAGGCACCCCATGAGAACGAACTATCTACCGAATGTAAATCTTTGCTAAATGGCTGAGGGAATAGCTGATCTTGATAGGGACAAAATGGGCGGTTTAAGTCAATCAATCTACTACCACCCAAATCGCATTCTCGTCATGCGATGTCGACGGCAGCCTTGAGACAAAATCCATAGATATAAGATTCCACTTCCACTCTGGGATAAATAGCGACTGCAACTGACCCGTAGGCCTTTGGTGCTCAAATTTTACCTGCTGACATATCAAGCACTGGGCTACATTCTTAGAAATCTCTCTCTTCATACCACTCCACTAGTAAAACTCTCACAGATCCCTGTACATTTTGCGTGCTGCTAGGATGAACTATATACAAAGATCTGTGAGCCTCATCTAAAATAGTCTTCCTGATGTCAGCATTAGTAGGAACACATAATCTGGAACAGAACCGCAAAGCTCTATCATCTGAAATGTAGAATTCCTCCCCCTAACCACTCTACACTCTATCCATCACCTCTTCTAATTATGGATCTTCCTTCTAAGAAGCTTTAATTCTTTCTTGCAGAGTAGGTTGTACCTATAAACTAGCAATACACACTGAAGAATCACCATCTACCAACTCTTAACCGAGTCTCTCTAGCTCCATAATAATTGGATGTTGGATCTCCATAGCTGCTAACACTAATTCCCCAGATTTCCTGCTCAGTGCATCATCTACCACGTTTGCTTTCCTTGGGTGGTAATTGATAGTATAATCAAAATCTTTAATTAACTCTAACCACCTTCTCTGTCTCATATTCAATTCCTTCTGGGTGAAGAAGTACTTTAAGATTTTATGGTCGGAGAAAATCTTGCACTGCTCGTCGTACAGATAATGCCTCCAAATTTTCAATGTGTGTACCACTGCAGTCAATTCAAGATCATGGGTAGGGTAGTTCTTTTCGTATTCTTTCAACTGTTTGGATGCATATGCCACCATCTTGCCATGCTGCGTCAGTACATAGCCAAGTCCCTTTAAGGATGCATCACTGTAGATATTATAACCCTCACCCGCAGATGGGATGATCAATACAAGTGTTGTGACTAACCTTTGCTTCAGTTCTTGAAAACTCTGCTCACAGCTGTTGTCCCATTCAAATCTGGCATTCTTCCGAGTCAATCGTGTTAGAGGCCCTGATAAAGCTTAGAATCCCTCAACGAAATGATGGTAATACCCGACTAACCCCAAGAAACTCCTGATCTCCTAGACGTTCCTCAGTCTAGTCGAATTCACTGCCGCCTCAATCTTATTGGGATCTACAAAAATTCCATCTCCTAAGATAACATGTCCCAAAAACACAACTTTCTCGAGTCAGAATTCACATTTAGTGAATTTTGCATACAATTTCTTCTCCCTAAGCATTTGCAAGACCTGCCTCAAATGTATCTCGTGCTCCTCATAGCTCCTCGAATAGACTAGTACATCATCAATAAAAATAACCACAAACTAATCTAAATATGGATGAAAAATCCTATTCATCAAATCCATAAATATCGCAGGAGCATTCGTCAGACCAAATCGCATAATAAGAAACTCATAATGCCTATATCTGGTCCTGAAAGCTGTCTTTGATATATCCTCTGCTCTCACCTTTTTCTGATGTTAACCTGATCCAAGGTCAATTTTAGAATATACCCATGTACCCTAGAGCAGATTGAATAAGTCATCGATATAGGGTAGATGATACTTGTTCTTGATGGTCACTTTATCAATCTCCCTGTAGTCTATGCACATCCTCATAGACCCGTCCTTCTTCTTCGCAAACAGTACTGGAGCTCCCCACAGAGACACACTAGGTCGTATGAAGCCCTTATTAAGCAAATCTTGTAATTGATCTTTTAATTATACCAACTCTACTGGTGCCATTCGATATGGTGCTTTAGAGATCGGCGCTGTACCTAGAAGTAGATCAATGGGAAAATCTATCTCAATTAGGTGGCAAACCTGGTAATTCATCTGGAAACACATCTGCAAACTCCTTTACCACTGGCATACTAGTGAGCTTCACTTCATTCCCTGTTGCTTCCTTTATGAAGGCCATGAACCCTTGACAACCACTCAAGAGTAGTTGCCTCGTCTGAATAGCTGAGATCATCTGAGGTAAAGATTGCACTTGTGACCCTGTAAATCTGAATTCTAGTTTCCTTAGAGGTCTGAATATCACTTCTCTAGCATGACAGTCTATAATAGTAGAATTAGCTGCTAGCCAATTTATGTTGAAGATGATGTCAAACCCGTGCATATCCACCACCACCAAATCAGTAGATAAAATTCTCACCTCAACATCAACTGGACAACCATTGAGCATCCTACTACATCTCACCACTGACCTAGTAGGTGTAGCCACTAATAACTCGACATCTAGTAATTATGTTTCAACCCCACATAATTTAACACACCCCAACGACACAAATGAGTGTGGCACCAGAATCAAAAAGTGCAATAACTTTAAATGAAAACATATTAATGGTACCTATCACCGCGTCGCTGGCTGTCTCAGCATCACCCGGCGTCAAAGCAAAAATCCTAGCTGGGGCCATATTCCTCTACCAACCTCCATGTGGGGCCTGATAGCCTCCACGAGCAGGTCTAGGAGCAGGAGCAGAAGCTGCACCAATCTGATCCTGACAATCCCACATCATATGCCCTGGCTCCGCACTCCGGTAACAAACACCCCGTCTAGCACGACACTCCCCCAGGTATCTCTTCCCGTACGACAGGCAAGATGGAGATGGTTTTACACCTTGAAAATCTTGATTCGCGGTCTCTTACCTCCGATCTCTATAGTAGCCACCCCTCTTCCATGAACCACATTCAACCCCCTGTTGGAAACCAGAAGGTGTGGACCACTTCTTTTGTCTCTGCTCCTTGACCTCCATCCGATCACCAATTTCTGCTATAGTGGCTCAGTTAACCAGCTCGGTGAAGTCCTGCAACTTTAGTATCGATACCTGCTTGTATATTTCTCTCCTCAGGCCTCTTTTAAACTATCGTTCCTTCTTCACCTCATCTGGATTGATGTACAGGGCGAAGCGAGATAGCTCGATGAACCTCGCCGCGTACCGCTAGACTGATAGCTGTCCCTGCTTCAGATTCAGGAACTCCTCAATCTTAGCCTCCCTAGACGAGGTTAGAAAATACCTATCAAAGAATATTTCTTTAAATCGCTCCCATGTCATCTCCACGGGTACAGTCCTCTGCTGCACTAATAATCTCATCACCGACCACCATCTCTCAGCTTCTCCAGTCAGTTTATATGTGACAAATAGTACCCTCTACTCCTCCGAACATTGTAGTACTTCAAACACTTTCTCTATCTTTTGCACTCAGTTTTCAGTGACTGCAAGATCTGTCCCTCTTGGGAATGTCGGAGGACTCATCTTAATAAACTTCTCGATCGAGCTACCGTAGCCTACAACGGATCACTTTATTCCCCCGAACTTCTGCAAATCTTAGCCATGAGTTGTTGTGCTACACTGTGTAAGACTGCATCAAAATCACCACCTGCAACGCCTGAGGGTCCAGTTCCCTCATTCCCACTAGTGTGGGCACTACTATCACCAGGGTCCATCCTGAAAAATAATAAACTTAACTCAAAACCACCTTCACTATACATATCATCCAACTCATATAATATATTCTCCTAATTAATTCGTCCCTCCTGATCTTAATTCAAGGTTCAATCCTACAACCTAGATACCCAACCTGATGATAGTTTACCATGACTTTCCTGAAATTGTCACCCCAGGAAAATCACACAAACCACCACAGAAGTCCTACATCTAGACTACAAAACCAGACCTTAAATCTCTTTATCCTATACTCTGGTATTATTACTGTTGCACTCTAGAGTCTACAGAACCTAGTATCCTAGGCTCTGATACCAAACTGTAACGTCCTACTTAATTTAACATAAAATGAAACAAAATAAATAGAAAAGTCAACCCGAACCCGTAGGTAATGGGAACAGCCTGACACAAACAAGTGAAACCTAAGCAACAGTAAAAATAAATTACATCCATCAAACCATTAATTACATAATACCAGAGCCTACTACATTTCCAAAATACAGTATTTGAATAAAACCTCCAAAACAACAAAATAGATCTAGAATCTTACAACAAAAATCTCCTGATCCTAGATCAAAGCTTACCCTTCTAGTAGGGAAGCTCAACTCACTCAACGACGGCCATGACCCGTTGATCTCTCAGGGTCTCCTAAAAAATTAATTAAGTTTGGGGGTGAGACACATCTTAGTAAGGGAAAATAAACTAAATACAGTTGTGTAGCAACATGAACATTTAAGTCAATTATACATATACAGTATATTTCATATTTCTGTAAACGTTCATCATATCATACTGAATAATCATATACTTTCATATTTGCTAATAAACCATATCGTACATAAAACATCTGTTATAACTAATAATACTGAAAACATACCCAGGATGAATAACTAGCTGATTTTATGTATTACGCCCCATGATGGGTTGTGCAGTTCGAGGGCAGGATCCGACAATGGCTGGCCGACCACTGACGAGTCAAAAATGTCTGTAAGTACAATGGGCCCACCACACCCTGGTCCGGACTGCCATAAAGACAACTACACTTTACTGAAAGCCACATCGACTATCCATCTCCTACCCCCTCGTGGAGTGGTTAGCACCAATCTGATCATAGATATCTGATCTTTAAGCTATGGTACCGAGCTCCTGAAACTGAACTAAACTAACATCCGGGTTCTGATAACATATAATACATGATATTATAACATTTTTCATAATTTCGTCAATATGGCCTCGCGCTAAACATTTCACAAATACGACCTCGCGCCGAACTCATTTCATATATACAGCCTTGCGCCGAACATTTCATAAATACGGCCTTGTGCTGAAATCATTTTATATATACAGCCTCGCGCCTAACAGTTCATACATATCATGCTGAAAATAATCAATTATCATGTACTTGTCAAAATCATCATAATATATTGCATCTTTTCATAATTCCTGAAGGCATGCTTAATTCGTAAAATTTGTCATATCATTACTTTTCATAAAAATAACATTCATGCCACAAAAAAATTGAATAATTTTGTACATTTCATTCTAAAATCTCATTTTCCGTATAATAGCAGCATTTTCCTAATAGCATACATTTTCTCAATAATATTCAAATATCATGCATATTCCTTAAAAATTTCTTTGCTGATAATAATAATAATACGTGTGGAAAAATAACTGCTTTAGTTTATTCCCTTACTTGGCTACTGACAAAAGCCCTATAAATTTTGGACTCGCACCCATAGGATTACCTAATCAATACCCTGAAAATGAAAACTCCTAGTACTAAATTTCAGTATTTTCATGCGAATATCATTTTTTTACTACAGTAGGACCAAATTTGTCTTAAAAAGTCGTACCTCAACTCTGGGATGATTTTCAACGGGGTTCCACCGATGATCGGCTCTGGTAGATATGCAGAGAGCTTCTCTAGGAGCGTTGTGGTGGCTTTAAATCGTCAATCCGATGAGCGACGAAGCCGGAATCGAAGAGAGAAGGGAGAGAAACCGAATGGAGAGAGAGAGAGAGAGAGAGAGAGTGAGTGAGTGAGTGAGATTTTTCTATATTTTGAAGTTTAAATCCGAGTTTTTGATATTTATAGGACTGGATTTGTCAACAAGACACGTCACCTCATCAACGAATCCTATAGAAAGTTCGTCAATGAACCTGCACCTTCGTCAGCGAATTTCAGACTTCCCCAAAACCCTCTCTTGGTATCTTCTCATTGATGAATCCCCTATGTTCGTCAAAGAGGCCCTGATAATTTCCCTTGGTTATTCCTTCCAAAGTGCAATGTCCTCGACTGCCTCCTTCTATCACTATTTCCTTTTCCCTTCCTCTTTATTTAAATTACATTATTAGTATTTGTGTCATTACAAATGTGCTCATGAAAATTGAGAGGATTTTGGCTAATTGAAAATGCTAATCACCTTTAATTTTTGCAAATGAACTCATACATATTAGAGGAGGCTAAAGATATAACTATTTGGGACATATAGGGAATTATTAAAAATGTTTTAAATGTGTTTTAGAAACTAACCCTATTTTACCCTAATTAACTATGGTAACAATTTGGTCAAGACGAGAGTTTTAGTCGACCAAGCCATGGGTTTGGTCACTCAAACATACACAACAGGAAAATGTGAATTTGAAGTTCGGGTTCCTGGATGGGGGTTTAGTTTGCTGGAGAAGACTATTTTCCATTATATCCGAGGTTTGGTCACTTGGACTCAAGTTTGGTCTGTCCAACTTGAACATTCGGTCACCCGGGGGTAATTTGAACAAGTGGCTTAGGTGCTCGAGTAGTTGGAAAAGGCAAACGTGTGAATTTAGTCGCTCATGGAGGCTATGGTCATTTTGAGTTTGGTCGCCTGAAGTCAGGTAATCTATTTGATCAGTACACGATTCGGTCGACCGAGGCAATTTGACTTGCTTGGTTCAGTCGTCCAAAGTCCTTATGAATTTACCCTAAGGTCCATTACTTGATTTTAATTTTACTCCTGATGACATGTCAATCTAAGGTCTTTTTACTTAGTCCCCAAAATCCGCTCTCGGTCGATCGAAGGGTGATCCCTAAAGTCATTCTATGGTCTTGAGCATATAATTCTATTATGCACGTGATGCACTTATTATAGACCAAAAAATGAATGCAAATAGAATAGCAAATAGGTCTTCATTCTTTCACTTCTTTAGATGCCATGTATATGAACCATGATCTTTGCAGTCCGTATGGCCTCCTTAAGCTCCTACCATCAGTGCATGCTAAGGATGAACATGTTCAAGAAGCTCAGTGCATAGGTGAGAAACATTGGTTTTGGCATAATCAAAACAGGATCAAACTCATAAAGTCTGCATTCTCCCCCTTTTTGATGATAACAAAAACAATTTGCAAAAGTGGGCAAAGCCAACAGGCTCCCCCTAAGTATATGCATAACATTTAAATTTGAAGTGCAAGCATATGATGAATGAAGACAAACATACACAAAGTATGCATTCAATTCTTAGTTGTCAATAAAGCTCAATTCCAATATGCATTTAGATGTATTTAGCTTTCCTAATTTTGCATTAGACATTTCTCCCCCTTTTTGACATCAGCAAGAAAAGGCTAAAGCAAGAAAGTAAACACAAGACATGGTCAATTAAGTGAATGATTTAATTTTGGGAAGAACATATTTAGAAATTTTGGCAGCATGCCGTTTGAAAATAAAGCGTTTCCCAAAAGTTAAACCAAAGACCTGTTTGATTCCAAGTATGCACATCAATCAAATCAATCATGCAAGATATTCAATATAGTCCAAAACAGTGCATGCCATGATTCAAATACATCTAGCATTCATGATCAATGTGAAGAAAACATCTCAATATATACTTTAAGAACATAAATGAAAGTGTTAGAATTGTTAAGGAATTTTAGAGCCGGAGAATTTTAAAGTTGAGTTGCTCCCCCTAACAATGTGAAGATATGGCTTAGTTGAAGTGAGTTCCTTATACAAATCAAGATTCATTTCATTATGCCTAGAAGTATAAGTCTCTTACGAACTATACGGGATATTAATTATAACATTTAAAAAAAAAATGTCAACTAGTTTAATTATCCCAACAAATCGTACATACATCAGGAGAAGTGATATCAAGGCATAATATGATGCTCGTAAACCAAGAACTGTCCATATCATATTATTAAGCTTTAAGTACTGGATATAATGTTCAAGGTGATGCACATAAGTTCTTTTATGCCCTTTCTCTAGGGGTGGAGCTTAGCTCCTATAAATGATCTCGATGATAATGCAAGGATGAAATTGAATTTTCAATTAGTTTTCACTCATTCTTTCAAAAATATTTTAACATTAATTTTATCATAGTTATCTTTGGACAAGGTTTTACTTGGGTAAATTCTAACAACAATTCGGTAGCATGTTGTCTGTAAATTGGAAATTTTCCCATAAAACCTGTACTTGATAGACTCAAACAAGAAATTTTTAATTCAGCTCAAGGCACACGAAAACCTAAAGTTACTGCCAGCATACATTACACATCAACTCCATCTGCCATGCATGAGGCATTCAACACAAGCATGCAATCAGGTAGCTCAAAAAAAATCATGTAAAATAAAAATATCCAATAGTTTTTATCAATCAGTGCACTATGGATAGCTATGTACAATTTAGTTCCCATAAAGACATATGTGCATATAATATGATATAAGATCAGGAGACCCTTTAAATTTGTAACCATAGAAGATGAATGCTCCCCCTGAATTATGTACTCATTCAATTTATGCCTTTTCTTAATGATCTACTTTCTTTAGCCAAGGTTATTAAGATTTTCAATGGATTTAGACTTGGCATGGATGGATTAGGCTTATCGGACCAAAAATTCACAATTAATATTTGCTGAAGTAATAAGCCTATGTCAGCCTCTTTTCTCATGTGTTGACTTTTTGAGTCCGATCTTTAGTTTTGATAATGAAAAACTGCATATTACCAATGTATGTGCCTAGTACTTGAACATGTCATTAATTCATTGCACAAACATGAGAAAATATTGATGGAAGCATGAAAGTCGTAAAGATCATACTCCTGACATATTCAATGAGAAAATGAAGGGCAAAAGAAGAAGATCTACTTATGTTTCATTTGTAAATGCATTTACTATATTTGGGTCTGTAATAATTTATATCGGCATGTAATAATCTCTGCATATCATTTATGTAGGTTAATTGTAAGCTCAAGACCTTAGAAAGACCTTAGGGATCACCCTTCGATTGACTGAAGATTGACCGATGCCAGATTTTTTCAATGTCTTCATATAGACCTTAGAAAAGACCTTAGGTTCCTATACAAATGCACAAAATAGTCCCCATAATTTCTTATAATATCAGGGGGGGAAAATTGAAATGAATTGGACAAAATAAGCAAATCTGTGAGAGGTTAGGTGACCAAACTCGTTGTGTTCAAAACACTTCGGGCTCTCGAATGGCTGAGAAGTCAATGGGTTGACTTGGTTTCGGGTGACTGAACCAAATATGAATGTATCGCCTATGGACGACCAAACCCCTGAACAGACTTTTTCCACCAACCCAGCCAACCGAATGTTTACGTTCGAATTAGGCCTCGGGCGAACGAACACATGAGTTCGATTTACCAAACTTACACCCGAGCACCCGAACTGTGGACAGAAAGATTCTGACTTTTATTCAGCCAACCGAGCTTGAACTCAGGCACCTGAACCATTAAAAATGAATTTTTGAGCTGAGTTCGGGCGACTGAATTAAAGTTTAGCCACCCTAAACCTCTCATGTTGCAAACTATTTACCGAGGTTAAAATGCTCTAAATAAGGTTAATTTTTATAATGTGTTTTAAAACATTCCTTATAAAACCCTACATATCCTTAACGGTTATATTTTGTCATTTTTCTATATATAAGACCTCATTTGGGTGGATTCGCAAGAAGATTAAAAATATCGTTAGCGAAAATCCTCTCAATTTCAAAATCCTATTTTATATCATATCCTCATTCCCTTGATATGTCTTAGGATTGTGAGAGCTTATTAATTGTGCTAGTGCTTATTAGATATTACTAATACTTCCTTTGCTTTGGTTGATTATTGATATTGATTTTGGGGAGTTTAGTTAAGATTATCCCACATATTTTAATATTGTAAGTCTTGTGTTGGGATAAATTAACAAGCTTAAGGATCTTTGTATTGTCATTGCAAGATTCCTATTGCTTTGATTTTGTTGTGCAAATATTTTTCCAAGCTATAGTCTTTTCAAACTACTCTTGTACTTATTTCATTGAAGGAAAATATTTTGAATTAGTTTGAATATTTGATTAACATCTTTGAAACTCTGATTTATTATTGAGATTTGATATAACTTGTTTCAAAGATATTACTTGATTAGAACACTCTTGAGCATACTTATTATCACATCTTGTTGAGTGTTACTTGCACAAAGATACACATCACTGAGCTTACATAACCTATATTATTGATGTGCATTGATTGATTTGTATTGGTACATATTTGCTTATTGAAGAAGCATTACATTGTACACAATTTGTATTGTAATTCGGTTGTATTACAGACGTGGCCCAATGGGGCGGTAATCCAGCCTGTAAGGATTTTTAAAGCCTTCTCCGCTCCATAAGGAGAATTTGTAAAGGTTGAGGTCAGCTCTGTGCTAATTGACCTGATTGTATTAGGTGCTGCTCCACCCATTAAGTGTGCTTATAGTGTAATCCTTGTGCGAGTGTGCCAAGGCGGGAACGTAGGTAGGATTGGCCGAACCTCGATCATATTTAGTGTCAAGTTTACATTTCCTGCATTATATTATGCTTTGAGCTTTATTTAAATTTCCTATTGAATATCTGGATATATGATTGGTACAAAATTACTTTTTTGTTGAGGAATACTGAAATTGTGGTGCATGTTCTAAAAATTGTTTAATATATCATATGTGCAATTTCATATATATTTAGACTACCCCTAGGTTGCATAATACTACTGCTAGATTAGTTGAACTTAGGCAAAAATTTTTTAATCTCCAATTCACCCCCTCTTAGGATTGCACCAAAGCTAAAATTATGAATATCAATGCGTATGAGAGGCACAAGTTAGAATGGCTTTCATATTTAACAGTTTGTGCAAAGGTTTCTTTGAACTATGTATTTTTATTTTAGATAGAAACCTAAAGCAATCATTTTAGCCATTTAACTTATTTTGATGAGGTGAAGCTCTAAATGATTTGATGTTAATGTTTGAGAGCTTATGAGAAGTATAAAATAAATACTCTTAAGGATTAAAATTTCTGTTAAGATCGAAGAGTATTCAAGAGAGGTAGGACATTGTTCAAAATGTATTCATGCTAGTTAATATGTCCTAATAGTTAGACAAAGAGTAACTAGGAGTATATTACTATTTATGGAATAGTGCTCTTTGGAGGATGGAAAGTATCCTTTAGATATGATCACAATTTAGAGCAAGGATACGAATCGAGGAATGAAAGAAACCTTACTGAATATGATCGTGGTTTGGTAAGGATTCCTTTGGATGGGATGGTGAACCAAAATAGAGGATTTTTATATTTTAAGTTTAAGTGGAATACTTTTTATTTAATCAATAAAATTTGAATCCCTTAGTGGTTGCCTCTAATCTTGATTATAGCACGATGTCTTATGAAAAGCACACTTAATATATATTAATCATTTATGATCAATAGTGCTTTAAGCCTAGAGTAATGACTTGATTTTAATTTAGGCTTTTAAGGCTCCAAGATGTGTTTAGGATTAGATGATGCTTAAAATATGATTCATTTCCTAAAGCTCAGTCTTACTCAATGGATTGAGTGTGTTTAACATAAGATTTGAACATTCAAGCATGGATCAAGCATTAAGAATTTTAAACCAAAGAAGGATGCTTTTGTCTATTTGGAAGTGGATATTAATTAAGCTATAGCCAATGATTTCATATTTTAACCAATGAATATATGCATTAAGTTCAGATTGGTTATATACTTGGATTTGCAGATTGGCTTGATTCTCAAATGATCTTAGTATACCAAAGGTGGAATGACCATGCTAAGATTTGACGTTTTAGGAACAGACCACTTTGTAGGCCAATAGACATCACTCCCCCAAAGCCTAGAACCTAAGGAAAGTATTTATGTAACTCCAACTAGAATTCGTTCCTCCTTAAGTTCTAATGAGTTTCCTTTCTTTACAACCCATACTATTTTTCTAACTTGGAGTCTTGATGGGTTAGGGCTAGGTGGTACTTTGACTCTCTAGACCAGTTTGCATTTTACACCTTTCCTTTTAAATGGGCAATCAAATTTTGTGTGCCCTTTCTTTTTACATAATACACGGTAAGTATGGGTATAAGGACTAGAGGAGGTAGTAGCATAATGATTAGACTCTCTCACGAAGTACCTTATGTATAGATTCTTCGTCTTTCTATTTCTAACTCCATTATATCCTATACCTTCCATATCTAAGGTTATCTTTTGTGAACCTAACAACTTATTAAAGTTGTCCCTGCTTCTAGTGAACATGTAGATGATCTTGGCTTGGTCTTCTACTTTCTTTTCTAGATCTTACATTTTTAAGTTCTTAAGACCTTTGCAAACATCTTGTAATTTAAAAAATTCTTTCATCATGTTGTTTGCTTTACATTCAAGTTCTGCAATAAGAAGATTTTTATTATTATCATTTGAAGTTTGAGATCTTACTACATTCAATTCTTTTTCAAAATTTTCATTCTTGTTTACTAATTATTCAATTTTGAAATCATTTTCCCTTTCAACAAGAACTTTTGACTTACATTTTTTCAAAGATGCCTCATACTTGTTTTTCAAAATAGTATATCTTTTATTAACTTTAACAAGTGACTTATGAATTCTAACATATTCAATTTGTAATTCTTCATAAGTAGGCATGCTTTCACTACTAGAACTATCACATGATTCAGTATCAAATGCATCATTAGAATTATCACATGAATCATTACCAGGTTTATATAACAAAGTAGTGGGAGACAAATTACCTCAACGTTGGTAAGAGCTATAAACCACTGTTTACCTCCTTCAAGATCTGTAGAGCTTGAGTCACAAAGAGTGATCGCCTTTTCTTGTGTAGTTGTTCCATATCTCTTTCCAAGTTCCTCTCATATTTCTTTAGCACTATTACATGTCATAACTTCACCGAGAGTGTTAGAATCTAAAGCATGCAACAAGGTATTCACGGCATCAAAATTTATTTGCATTAAGTTCCTGTCATTATCATTCAGCTCAAATTTAGATTTAGGAATATCAACACAATCAATGACTTTTACTAGTATACTATCTCCTTGATCAACAACTCTCTAGAACTTCCAATTTAAAGGTTTAGCAAATACGGTCATCCTAAATTTCCATACAATGAAATTCTCACCACAAAATACTGGAGGGTTCATGACTAACCTTCCCTCACACAAAGGGGATGCACCAACATGATCCATCATGATCTTTTTACAAACTAATGGTTAGTATAGGTAACAAGGCTTTGATACCAATTACTGACTTTGGTGCAATCCCAAGAGGGGGGTGATTTGGATATTAAAAATTTTCCTCCTAGGTTTAACTAATCCAGCAATAGTATTGCGCAACCTAGGGTCTGTATATGCAATTATAAATCCAATCATTCACAATAAAACATACACATGCATTAAATAAATTATGGAAATGTAAATTACACACACGATATGTTATCGAGGTTTGGCCAAAGTGCCTACGTCTCTGCCTTTTCTTACAAGCAAAAGGATTCCACTAAAGGCTCACTTCATGGGTGGAGTGGCACCATATACAACCAGGTCAATTAACGGGGCTGACCTTAACCTACAACTACACCTTACCAGGATAGTGCACCTAACTTTCTTAACTGGGTCTAAGCCAATCTTGGACTTGTACGAGGGCAACTCTCCCTCTTCAGGCCCACACCTGGAATATAATAATCAATGTGATTTTTGCGTACAGATAAAGTGCTTCTAATTAAGCAGATATGTACCACAATATAGTACAAACAATATATGTTAGCACAGATGATAGTAAATATGCTCAGTGTCAATCACGTGTGCCAAAACACTCAATCTAATATAGATATGCAATCAAGTCCTAAAGTGAATTTCCAAACAACATTTGAAATAAAGTATCAATGTAAATCAGTCACCACAAGTTTCATTCAAAATATCTCAAATAAGATTTTCCCAAAATAACAACTCAAGAGATATTTGAAAAATATGTAAGCTTGTGAAAAATATTTTGCAAATCAAAAACCATAAGCTTGATGAGTCTTGCAACAAAGATGCAAAGACTCACTAGCTACAAGGGTTTTCCCACACAAAGATTTATTAGGTAAATCAGGGAAAAAACCCTAGCAAAAACTCTTAATTAAATAATATTGCAATCAATAACAAGGAGAGTTTAAGCACTTGAATCACTTAAGAACACTCTTTAGGAAGTTGGATCTGTCAAGGGAATAGGAAAGAGTGACTATATGGGCTTGGTATAGAAAACATATGCTCTTGAAAATTGAGAGGATTTTGGCTAATTGAAAATGCTAATCACCCTTAATCTTTGCAAATGAACCCACATATATAGAGGAGGCCAAAAATTTAACCTTTTGGGACATACAAAGAATTATTAAAAATATTTTAATTGTGTTTAAGAAATTAACCATGTTTTACCCTAATTAACTGTGGTAAAAATTTGGCAAACCTGAGAGTTTTGGTCGACCAAGCCATTAGTTCGGCCACCCAAGCAGACACAACAGGAAAAGGTGAATTTGAAGTTTGGGTTCTTGATTGGGGGTTCAGTTTGTTGACTGAGGAGATTTTCCATTCGGTCTGAAGTTTAGTCGCCTGGACTCAAGTTCAGTCTGCCCAACTTGAACATTCGATAGCCCAGGGGTTATTTGAACCTATTGCTTGGGCGCCCGAGTAATTGGAAAAGTCAAGGGTGCGAATTTGATCACCTATCGATGCTATGGTCATTTTAAGTTCGGTCGTGGGAAGTCAAGTAAACTATTTGACCAGTCCCTGATTCGGTCAACTAAGGCAATTTAACTTGTCTAGTTCGGTCACCCGAAGTCCTTATGAATTTATCCTAAGGTCCATTACTTGATTTTAATTTTACCCCTGATGACATGTGAACTATAGTGGGGTCTTCTGCACTAAGTGTGGGAACCTAAGGTAAATCTAAGGTCCTTTTATTTAGTCCCAAAAATCTGGTGTCGATCAACCGAAGGGTGATCCCTAAGGTCATTCTATGGTCTTAAGCATATAATCCTATCATGCATGTGATGCAATTATTGCAGACCATATAAATTATTACTGAACAAAAAATGAATGCAAATACAATAGCAAATAGGTCTTCATTCTTTCTCTTCTTCAGATGCCATGTCATGCCCCAAACCTGGAAACGGGCCCTAGATGTGATTTAGTACCCTAACCTGTCCTTATATCATACAATCCATGAGACCATACAATGCAAGGGTCCGACCCTGTAGGGTTCATGTATACCCTATCCACAATCACATATACCATATACGTAATGGAATAATTCAAACTAATGCCTTCACAAAACCATACCAGAGTCTATACAAAATAGGATCTAGTTTCCCAAAATACATAACATAACCCAGGTGTCTACATAACCCAAAATGAAAACCCGGTAAAAGATCAGTACTTACACGAGTACTTCTATATAGCTAACCAACCACCATTCTCCTGAACCACTAGGACACTAGTGTCAGCTACTCGAGGGGCCTGAAAAACATTTGTATGATAGAGGCGAGACACCTCTCAGTAAGAGAGAAACAAGTTATATCAACGTGTGGATACAAAAGCAACACACATTTCATAATACTAGTATTTTCACAAATATGGTTCCAGTATACATACGATACAAAAGCAACACGATCTAGTGTCGTCACACTCTTCGGCCTAAGCTGGACTATTTGGTGGTATTTCACAGCCTTTAGCAAAAGTCAGACAGTCTGGTGGTATTTCACACCCTTCGGCAAAAGTCGATACCCCCGATAACCCGGCATAGCATAAGCCCCCATAGTGTTGAACTGGTACAAGTCTGGTGTTCTCACTGACTCACTCGAAAAATGAGCAGCTCGAAAGCTATCCCAAGTATAGGAGTTCTATCGTGTAATATTAAACCCAAGGGCTAGATCGTCTCCTCAGGGAATGCGTTTTAATCTCAGATTTTACGTTCTTCCAATCGAAATTAAAAATGTACTGAACTCGGTTCAGATTCAGGATTTTGAGATTGTTGAGATTCTTTTTTAACCAATTAAAACAACATGCAATTTAATCCCTAAAACTAACATTCACTAAATTAAAAAGTAAGAATGGGAACCCTAATCTACTCAAGGAAACTTTGAAACACGCGCTAATTAAAGATGACAACTTGGACACAGAATTAAAACACGCAATGGAAACTTAATCAAACACTTACGCACAAAAACAAAATCGAACCTTTAACTAGATAAAACTTCAAACCAAAATTAAACTATTAACGATGAAAACAAAAGACGATAAAAATTAAATAATTAAAACTTTACCAAACTAATTAAATAATTCAAATTTTAATTAAATCTATGGAAAAATTCAACTAAAAGCAATTAAGTAAACAATCAAAGTTCAACAATAATAAAACACCCTAACTAATGTTCAAAATCCAAAATTTCACTAGTTAATTAATAATACGTAATGAGAGAGAGAGAGAAATCCTTGGTAGGAGTTGCTGGTTAGCTGTGGCTTTGGACTGGCAGAGGCTCAGGGCTGCTGGTCTTCTCGGTCTTGGTCTCGCAATTGGAGAATTGGTGCTTGTGGAGGAACAACAGAGGAGGCTGGTGCTATGTTCTTGGCAGTAGACTGCTGCTGGTGTAGTCTGCAGAAGAGCCTCGGGTGGCTGGTTTTCTGCTGCAGAGGCTGTGCAGAGGTGAAGTGTTCGGCTGGTGTTGGTGAAGCCGTAGGCTGCTGCTGGTGTGGCTGGCCGAACTGGTGTCACAGAGAACCTGGAATCTCGTGCTGTGCTGGCCAAGAGCAGGGGAAGCTCGGTGTGTCTGCTGGTTTGCTGTGTGAGAAGGCTGGCTGTGCAGAGGGCGTTTCTGCAAGCTAAAAATTCTGCTGTGGAGTGCCTCATGTCTCCTCTTCCAGCAGCAACGAGCAGAACAGCAGTGGTTGTAGTCGACAAGAATTTTGAAGAACAGAGAAGGAGAACTCGAAGAACAGGGGGGAAACAGAGGGTGAGAGAGAGCTAAGGGAAGAGAGAAACAAAGCAAGAAAAAGAAGAAGAAGAAGGGAGAAGAAAGAGAGGAAGGAGAAGAGAAGAGAAGGGAACAAGAGAGAAGAGAAGAGAATAAGAAAATAAAAGAAAAGGAAAGAGAAGGAAGAAGATGGTGCACAAAAAAAAAGAGGATTTAAAGGGTAGGGGGGCGGTGCCCTAGGACCCAAGACCCGGATAGGAGACCCGACCCAACCATGCATGGCCGGGTCACATCAAACTTCATTTAATGTATATTTGTTTTTTTTTTTCATTCTCTGTTCATCGCAAATATGACTCTTCTAGAGCTGGTTTCTCGCAAAACATAAAACACGAAAGTTGTAGATAATCCTTTCCTCTTTCTATAAAAATTTGAATCATCTTGATCAGAGCTTGTACGGAAACGTTATGCATGAAATACAAATAGGTGTCGGTTTTGGTTTCCGAGATTTTTCCTGCAACAAAAAATTACCAAAACTTCATTAATAATGCAATAAAGTTCAAGAATGATGATTTTGGCACTTTATTAAAATATTGAACAATTTTGGACATTTAATTAAAAATATAAACCGTAAAGTCTGGGTTAAGATGCCCAATTACGCAGTTTTGACCCGTAATCATACCCCCCAACTAATGTTTTGCTAGTCTCTAGCAAATGACGTGAATGAATCTCAGGGTGGTGTCTACAACTACATACTCCGGTGATCATGAAATCAATGCACATGTGATATAACTATACCACTTCACATACAAGAACATAAATGAATTTTACATAAGCTCGTTCATATTCAGTGCACACGACTCCAAAGCACGTCACTCATACAAGTTTCATCATTTATATGTGATTTAAGAGCAGTATACTCACGTGAAGTTAATCAGAGGAACATTCAGAGTTAATGCAATCATATAAGTTCGAGTATAAACAGGTAAACTCTTGAGGTGTGTGTGATGTGTGTGACTCAGTACACCTAGGACGCCAGTGGACACCTACAGAACGGTCGCTTTGACTCGGCCTACCTAGTATACCCTCAAGAACACTCAAAGAAAATAGGTTCACTCGTCATATGTGAGGAGGAGTGTCATAATCAAACATTCCACATATTAAAAGGAACAACGCTAAGTATATGGAGTGGACTAGTCTAGAAAGGATATAACCTATCTATTAGGTGTCGGGTCCTTCACCCTAGCACCTTCTCACCTACTCGCCATATCCAACTAAGACCACCCTAGATCAACTCATTCACAAACTTGTCGTGAATACATTTGAGGCATTAACCGGTTGAAGCATCTTCATACATGGAAAATATGTGTCATCCTTAACTTTTTGTGATATGTATTTGGGCCGACATTGACATTTCATTTCATGCGCATGTGTATTGCTTATTCTTTTTTCTGCTCATTCTTTATTTTCTGTCTTTTCTTAAGCAATAAGGACAATATTAACACTTCTTTTGTAATCTTCATACCATAAATGGGAATTGAGCTCGAATAGTGGTTTATGAACTAAGTTTATCTCTAGGGGTGGCTCAGCCTTCGCATCTTGAGTAGGCTACAAGACGTAGGTTTCTATCTCCCTACTAGGTGTCACCTCTAGACTAGCAAATCAAAAACAAAGACTAGTGTACAAAGGAATCATCCAGAAAAAGAGAATTGAGTTCCATGAACTCTGAGTTGATATTAACGCTCAAAAGAACGATAAATAGCTCAAGGATATCTCAAAAGGTGTCATAGTCACCACGGGTGTTCTCTCAGTGCTCACAAGGAACCTTAAGTGCAATGAATCACATAAATGTGTTTATTTAGTCTCGTGAGATGCATGTAGATACAAGAAATTATATAGCCAAATTAACACGAGTGTACTACTAATCGATTCTTCATGGAGTCATAAGATCATATAAAGAGAAACTACACATGATTGACTTAAGTGTGTCATTCTTAAGTTATATGCAAGTATGCGAAAGGTATGAGTCAGTGTTAAGCATGGCATAATGCAATGTAATCCTTCAGTGCTCCTTCTTTATTTCTCTCTTTTTTTTTTCTTTTTTTTTTTCTTTTTTTGTGATTTTTGATTTTTGATTTTTTTTAATAATATGAAACTCGGTACATGTACGTCTACAGTGTCACATGCGAATGCTCACCCCCCCCCCAACTAAAGTGGAACATTGTCCTCAATGTGAAAGCGTAGGGGAAATAAAATTGTGCACGGTAAACAACTAATGGAAAAGTACTACTGACTAATGTAACAAGAAAGAAAAGGGAAAAACACAACTAAAAAAAATAAACGAAAAAAAATAAAAATAAAAATAAAAATAAAACAGTAGCATAGAAAGGTCAGAGGACTCCCCTAGGGTCTTGTAGAAGCAAGACCGCCTTATTAGGATCGAATGGAATCGTGGGAGGCTTGAGCTGCTGCTCCTTGACTTTGACATTATTATCATTCATTGGATCCACTAGTTCTATTGTGCTATGGGAACAAGCATGTTCCACGATATACGAGCCACAGCGGGGTCTCAGCTTCCACGGAAATAGAAGGTATTTAGAGTTACAGAGAGATTCTTGCTGACTTAGGAAGGGTTGTTTTTCCTTGAGTTTGTGCAGCACTTTCATCTTCCTCTTCTCTAAGCAGTCCTTATCATTGGCTTTCCTTTTAGATTTTTTGGGCGCATGCACCTGCAATTTTCTCAACCCTATGACATTATCAAGTAAAAAGTTAATCTGTTTTATGATCCAAAATATATAATGCTGAATTTTAACAGGTACATCACATGCCTTGCCGTAAATCAACCTGTATGGAGTCATTCTTGAAATTCTCTTGATTGCAACATGGTAAGCCCAGCGCGCATCATCCAATTCCTCGAGCCATGCTTTGTGGTTAGGACAACCCATCTTCTCAAATATAATCTTGACTTCTGAAAAGAGCTGTCGCTTGTCTTGTAGTAATGTTCGATTGGTAGCAAAGTAGTTCACAATATCATCAACTTGAGGGTCGTATGACATGTCGGTGATTGGATAGGTGATGTTTAACATAGTCAATTTCGGTGGTCTCCATTGCTCATCACAGATCGGTATTTCATCTATCCCTATGGACAACTCATCAATTACCTCAAGTTGTCTAGGAGCTTCACTTTCACATGTACCATCCAGACCAACTGCAGAAAATAGCTCCAATGCATCCAAGTCATCCACCATGTCTACTGCGTGTACCTCTGATTCCTCACGCCCAGTCAGTGTTTTATTAAACACATTCATTTCCTGTGTCATGTTCCCAAATGTGAGCTGGAGGAATCTGCTTCAACAATTGATTAAAGCCTTAGAAGTTGCAAGGAATGGTTGGCCAAGGATAACAAGGGCCTGATAGATGGTGGACATAGGTTGCTGCATTTTCAGAACAACAAAATCCATTGGGTAGTAGAATTTGTCGACCTGAATCAATACATCCTCAATGATGCCTTATGGAGCTTTACGGATCTGTCTGCTAACTGTAGCATCATATTGGTCTTCTTCAGTTCACCTAAACCTAGTTGTTTATATATCAAGAATGGGAGTAGATTCACACTACTCCCCAAGTCAAGTAAAGCTCTCCCGATGCGAGATTCACCAATCAAGATCGAAATCGTGGGAGACCCAGGGTCTCTAAGTTTCTGTGGAGTCAGATTTAGTATCAACGTGCTGACATGCTCAGTCAAGAAAACCTTTTTCTTCACGTTTAATTTCCTTTTTACTGTGCATAGGTCTTTCAGAAATTTTGCATATGTTGGGATTTGTTGTATGGCATCTAAGAGTGGGATGTTGATTTTTACCTGCTTGAATATCTCTTGAATCTCTGTATGATACTTGTTCTTTTGTCTAGATGTCAAACGCTGAGGGTATGGGGCCACCGGCTAGTATTCCTTAACTAGCTCATCTTCCTTATTATCGGGCGTTGTAGAACTCGAGCTAGCCTCATCTGATTTTTTCTTTCCTTTATCTGTCTCATCTACCGCCTCAAGTTTCGACGCGGCTGGCTGTTGATCAGTAGGTAATTCAGGACGGAAAACTTCTTTTCCACTTCACAAAGTAATAACTGCTTTTGCTGACTCATACGCATCCCCTGAAACATTGTGCACTGATTGTTGTTGCTGTCTTTATGCCTAGGGATTAGGCTGAGGCTGTGCAGGGAATTTTCCTTTTTCCAATGTATTAAGCTATGTACTCATCTTGCTTACGACATCTTTCAGTTCTTCATTGGTCGTAACTTGCATTTGCATGAATTGCTGGAGCATGGTTGCCACCTGCTCTACACTATCATCAGAAGCTTTCTTTACTGGAATGGGGACTAACGCTGGTTGGAATCCTGGTGGTGCGTAGCTCTGAGAAAACTATTACGGTTGATACTGTAGTTGAGGAACTACGACTGGATTGTATGTCGGTTGTAAAGGCGGTGCATATGATTGGGGTGCCTGTTGATACTGTGAAGATGATGGACCAGGCTAATCATTTCTCCATTAAAGGTTTGGATGATTCCGCCACCCCGGGTTGTAAGTGTTTGAGAGCAGCTGATTTTGCGTCTTGTTGACCCAATTTGCCGATAACGCTTGATCAGATCTACTCTCTTGCAACACAAGTAAGAATTAACAATCCTGAGGTCTGTGGTCTGAAGTCTCACAAATCATGCAAATCTCAGCTTTTGACTTTTCGGATTCCATGACTTCCAATTTCTTAGATAACACAGCTACAAGGGCCTGTAAGCTAGTGCCCTCTTTGACCTCATATTTGCCCCCGCCACTAATTGCTCGGATAGGTTGGGCAGCTATCGGCACCCGTTCAGGTCGTGCGTTCCACTGCTGGGCACTCTCAGTGAGATAGTCTAAAAATGATAAGCCCTCGTCTAGTTCCTTATGGAAGAACATCCCATTGCACATAGACTGGACAAATTATTTGCACACAGAGGTTAAAGGAGTAAAAAAATAGTTCACTAACCTCCATGATTCGAAACCATGGTACGGGCATATGTTTATCAGGTCCTTGAATCTCTCCCAACATGCCTGCAATGTCTCGCCATCTTTTTGCATGAAATGACTGATCTGCTCCGGCAGGTACTGAGTTCTCTGAAGAGGAAAGAACTTATGTAAGAACTCACGCTGCATTTCAGCCCAGCTAGTAATAGAGTTAGGGTGCAAAGAATTAAACCATATTTTTGCCTTTTCTTTCAGAGAAAAAGGAAACAAACACAGTTTAATGTATTTATCAGTCCCAGCCCTATTAATGAAAGTGGTGCAAACCATCTCAAAGTCTGTCAAGTGTTGGTACGGACTCTCAGAGTCCATCCCGTGAAATTGGGGAATCACAGATAACATGCCATGCTTAAGAGTGAAATTCGGTGCATCTTGTGGCAACACAATGCATGAAGATGTAGATGTGTGTGCAGGATGTAGAAAATCTTCAAGTGTACGTGGTGCATGTGCAGCCATAGCTTCTTCAAAATAATGGCCAACAGATTATTCAACTCAAATTCAGAATCACTCGCAGGACTAATAGGTGAACAGTTAGACTCGATGCTATATGCATCCCTACTAGTGCTAGGTGAAACTCTACACAATCGATTCGAATTATCTCGAACCCAGGGCATCAAACATCACAATGGCCAGCAGAAATCCACTAACACGGCAATAGACAAATTTTTTATCAATTTTTCAATTTTCAATTTTTTTCCTTTTTTCTATTATTTGAAAAAAAAATCAAAAAATAATTGGGAAAACGCAAAATTCGAAATTAAAACTGGCAATCCTCGGCAGCGGCATCAAAAACATGACTCACTCGAAAAATGAGCAGCTCGAAAGCTATCCCAAGTATAGGAGTTCTGTCGTGTAATATTAAACCCAAGGGTTAGATCTTCTCCTTAGGGATTGCGTTTTAATCTCAGATTTTACGTTCTTTCAATCGAAATTAAAAATGTACTGAACTCGGTTCAGATTCAAAATTTTGAGATTGTTGAGATTCTTTTTTGACCAATTAAAACAACATGCAATTTAAATCCTAAAACTAACATTCACTAAATTAAAAAGTAAGAATGGAAACCCTAATCTACTCAAGGAAACTTCGGAACACGCGCTAATTAAAGATGACAACTTTGGACACAGAATTAAAACACGCAATGGAAACTTAATCAAACACTCACGCACAAAAACAAAATCAAACCTTTAACTAGATAAAACTTCAAACCAAAATTAAACTACTAACGATGAAAACAAAAGACGATAAAAATTAAATAATTAAAACTTTACCGAACTATATAAATAATTCAAATATTAATTAAATCTATGGCAAAATTCAACTAAAAGCAATTAAGTAAACAATCAAAGTTCAACAATAATAAAACACCCTAACTAATGTTCAAAATCCAAAATTTCACTAGTTAATTAATAATAAGTAATGAGAAAGAGAGAAATCCTTGGCAAGAGTTGCTGGTTGGCCGTGTCTTTGGACTAGCAAAGGCTCGGGGTTTCTGGTTTTCTCGGTCTTGGTCTTGCAGTTGGAGAATTGGTGCTTGTGGAGGATCAACAGAGGAGGCTAGTGTTGTGTTCTTGGCAGCAGACTACTGCTGGTGTGGTCTGCAAAAGAGGCTCGGGTGGCTGGTTTTCTGCTCCAGAGGCTGTGCAGAGGTGAAGTGTTCGGCTGGTGTTGGTGAAGCCGCAGGCTGCTGCTGGTGTGGCTGGCCGGACTAGTGTCGCAAAGAGGCTGGACTCTCTGGCTGTGCTGGCCGACAGCAGGGGAGGCTCGGTGTGTTTGCTAGTTTGCTGTGTGAGAAGGCTGGCTATGCAGAGGGCGTTTCTGCAAGCTGAAAATTCTGCTGTGGAATGCCTCAGGTCTCCTCTTCCAGCAGCAACGAGCAGAACAGTAGTGGTTGTAGCCGACAAGAATTTTGAAGAACAGAGAAGGAGAACTCGAAGAACAGGGGGGAAACAGAGGGTGAGAGAGAGCTAAGGGAAGAGAGAAACAAAGCAAGAAAGGAAGAAGAAGAAAGGAGAAGAAAGAGAGGAAGGAGAAGAGAAGAGAAGGGAACAAGAGAGAAGAGAAGAGAATAAGAAAATAAAAGAAAAGAAAAGAGAAGGAAGAAGATGGTGCGCAGAAAAAAAGAGGATTTAAAGGGTAGGGGGTGGTGCCCTTGGACCCAAGACCCGTATAGGAGACCCAACCCGGCCATGCCTAGCCGGATCACATCAAATTTCATTTAATGTACATTTGTTTTTTTTTTTTCATTTTTTTTTTTGTGCTCTGTTCATCGCAAATCTGGCTCTTCTAGAGCTGGTTTCTTGCAAAGCATAAAATACAAAAGTTGTAGATAATCCTTTCTCTTTCTCCAAAAATTTGAATCATCTCGATCGGAGTTTGGATGGAAAAGTTATGCACGAAATACGAATAGGTATCGATTTTGGTTTCTGAGATTTTTCCTGCAACAAAAAATTTCCAAAACTTCATAGATAATGCAATAAAGTTCAAGAATGATGATTTATTAAAATATTGGATAGTTTTGGACATTCAATTAAAAATATAAACCGTAAAGCCCGGGTTAAGATGCCCAATTACGCAGTTTTGATGCGTAATCACTCACGCCCTTCGATATCGACCGCTCTAGTGGTATTGCGCACTCTTTGGCAAAAGCTAGACATCAAAGCTTGCAATCGTATTCTGACTCAGTTCAATATCTCAGCCTACAACATTCTAATACGGCCCACTTTGATATATTCCCATTGGTATTGGCCCGCCACGATATTTTCACAAAACCTGGAACATTTTGGAACTCACGTCCCAATATCTCATTTGAATAATTCATTGCCTATGGTAGTTAACAGACACACTTTACTACAAAATACATCATTCAAATTCACCATCTCATTCCACACTTATTTGGGTAAACAAACAATCACATATAAGGTATTCCACAAATATAATTTAAAATAATCAAAGCCGTAATTGCACCCAATAGATTTTTCCAAATAAGTCACCAAAACATCCGTAGAATCGTAAGCTATAGTTTTACCGATTTAGATTACAAAAGCAACTGATATAAACAAAAACCCCTTACCTTTCCCAAAAACCAAAACACGAACTTAATCTGTCCAAAACAACGACACGGGACCCCCAAAACCTAAAAATCGAAGAACAATACTTCAATATATTCACAACTACTATAGATCTATTGAACCATAAATGAAATCGGACTTTTACCTCGATTTTGGATCAAAACCCAAAAATTCTTGAAATGAAATTTTGATCCGCTATAAACGTAGAGATTCCCCTCATGATCGACGTGCTAATGTCAGACTGTTGATTCGGGTAACAGATGGCCCAAAACCGTAGAGAGAGATAGAGTGGTTTGAGTTTTAGAGAGAGAAAGAGAGAGCATTTTAGTTTACTTAAGAAATGAAGAAATGAATAGATATTTATAACCCCTTTGACTGAGCCAAACTCGTCGATGAGACGACATCCTCGTCAACAAGCATAAAAAGGGAGTTCGTCGACGATGGAGTTCCCTTGTCGATGAGTCTAAGATTTTATAATTTCCCTAAATCCCTTGGCATCCTCTCTTCGATGAATCTCTGAATTTCATCGCTGAGTTATAGAAGGGACATCAACGATGAGAAAACGAGCCTCGTTGACGAGCCTTGCTAGTTTTCCCATTTTAATTTCCTTCCTCTTTTCTTATTTATTTAATTCAAAATTCCCGAGTTGGGTTCTCACAAGCTTCCCTCCTTAAAAAAATTTTGTCCTAAAAATTTGTAATCTCTCACTCAATAACTCACCCACATACCAAAACGTATACCTGACTCTAGAAAGAGCCAACGGCCACCCACATAGCAGCCCCGTCCTAAATATATAACATACCCTCACTTATGGCAAAGGAATACTATAAAGACCTGCTATCGAAATGGTTTGTTATATATATATATATAATGTGACATTTAACATGCTCTGATTCCATACTAGATTAAACCCAATCATCAACCTAAGCTGCGAGAAGCATAAATCAAAGAAACATAACGATATATAATTATATACAATACCAGAATGCTAAATTGTTTCCCAAAATATGCATATATAACTGTTCCCCAGAAATATCCTCAACTAGCTAAGGCTATACAAAAATACTCTCAAAAATACTTACTCTAATATTAGGGCAATACTGAGGCCCCTTTATCTGTGAGCCTGATCTACTCGCCTACTTGGATCACCTAAAAAATGTTAAAATAATTAGGATGAGCAAACGCTCAGTAAGACGAAATATACTATTTCTAGTGTGTGGCAGATGAGTTACAATAATATGAAAATCTGTTTCAATAAAAAACCATGTATAGCTAAATCTGTAAATACAGTACAAGTAATAGAAACCACCACTATTTCCATATTGCTTAACATATTAGTATTTTAGATTACTATTTAAAATACTTCTAATATACATAAGTATATTCTCTATCTCTGTAAATATATATATACATAATAATAACTAAAAATTTCCCTGTGGATAAATGTGTGTCATGATTTACCCCCTCATGATAGGGTTGTGCGGCCGTAGGCGGGATCTACCCTGGTTGGCCAACCAGGGTAAACCATTATACTCCCTCGGTCTGATTTGCCCTCCTCAACCCATATATGATGGGGAGCTTATCCACGTTAGGGTACTATACGATCAACCTACTACCACATATTATCTGAATAGGTGGTTGCACTCTGTAAACTGTATGTATCTACGGTAATGTGCTCTATAACTGTATGGTCCAGTAGGGTCTGATACTATATAATACATCTCTATATACTACTATATGATTTACCATGATTCTGAAATAACTGTATTTACCATGACAATGAAATAAACTGTAACTATGTCGGCTATATCTCTGAACTAAACTGTATAATCATGGTACTGAAAACTGTATAATCATGGTATTCTGTAATTATTATTAAACATACCCACTGGATGTATATTCTGTAAATCATATCCTGAAAATACTGTAAAACATGTTTCTTTACTATACTCATATTCTCATGCCACAAAAAAATTTTAAACATATTATACATAAATGATAAACTGTATAAATTTCAATAGTGAATAATCATCTAATAAAATCGTGTAGTTAATACTGAAACATAGTACAATTGCCTAGCATAACATATTTCCCTTACCTGATTTCCGCTAAAATCCCCCTGCAGGGTTCTCCACTCAACACCCTGAAAACCACATTTGCCATAACAAAATATCAATATTTCTTGGCCTACATCATTTCCTACAACTACCAAAAGGCCAAAAACTAAATAAAAAATATTACCCTGTATTTGGGACGAATTCCAACTTCATCCCACCGATGATCCGCTCTTGCAGACTTGCATAGAACTCTACCAGGAGTGTCGTGGTGGCCTCAAATCATCGATCCGATGATTGATGGGGCCAAAATCGAAGAAAGAAGAGGGAGAGGCTGTAGGAGAGAGAGAGAGAGAGAGAGAGAGAGAGAGAGAGAGAGAGAGGAGAGCAACGCTGATTTTTGTTAATTAAAATGAGCTTAAGGCTATTTATACTGTGGGATTTGTCAACGAGCCATGTCACCTCGTCGACGAGTCCTTCAATAATTTCGTTGACAAACTTCCTCCTTCGTCGACGAATTTCAGTCTGTCCCAAAAACCCTTCTTGGTATCTTCTCATCGACGAGGTCCTGAAGAACCCTCATCGACGAACCCCTATATTCGTCGATGAGGCCTAGAAATTTCTTGAAATTATTATTATTCCAAAGTGTGATGTCGTTGATGAACGCAGTCTACTGCCTCTTTTTGTTCCTGTTTCCATTTTCCTCCATCTTTATTATTAAAATACTATTATTCTTCAGGTTACTACAAATACTGTGGTTACATACACTATCTTGGGGGCTCACAATATCACAAAACTCTCCTAGAGACTAACCACACATTAATACTCTAAACTGGTACATCACATACTTACCTAAATGGTACCTATAAAAATTACCCTCATAACAAATGTGAATATTTTCAGCATATTTCCTTCTCAAATTCCCAAGAAACCTCCTCAACTGCATGATTCCGCCACAGTACTTTCACTAACAATATCTCCTTGGTATGTAGCTTTTGAACTTCCTGGTCCAGAATTTGAATGGGTAGCTCCTCATATGCCAAAGCATCCCCAATCTCTAAGGATTCATAACTATTCATATGTGACAGATCCCACACGTACTTTCTCAACATAAATACATGGAAAACATCGTGGATCCTAGACAGCGCTGGAGGTAGTGCAATCCTATAGGCTATTAGACCCACTCATTCAAGTATCTCAAATGACCCAATATACCTCAGGCTCAGCTTTCCCTTCTTCCCGAATCTCATCACCACTTTCATCGAAGCGATTTTGAGAAATGTCTTACCCCCTACCTCGAATTCCAACTATCATTGGCGAACATTCACATAACTTTTCTACCGAATCTGAGCTGATTTAATTCTATCCCTGATCAATCTAACTTTCTCATAAGCCTATTGTACGAGTTTGGGACCCAATACTTTCTGTTCACTGAACTCATCCCAATACAGAGGAGACCGACACCTCCAACCATACAACGCCTCCAACGGTGCCATCCCAATACTAGCTTGGAAGCTATTGTTATAGGTAAATTCCACTAATGATAGAAACTGAATCCAACTACTATCGAAATCTAACATGCAAGGTCATAACATATCCTCCAAGATCTGTATCATCCTCTCTGATTGTTTGTCAGTATGGGGGTGGAATGTTGTACTGAAAGTAAGCTTCATCCCCAGTGCCTTCTGTAAGCTCTTCCATAATCAAGAAGTGAATCTCGAGTCTCGATTTGAAACAATGGACATCGGTACCCTGTGCATTCTAACTATTTACTACACGTATAGATATGTAAGCCTACTCAAAGAGTAGCTAACCTTCATCGGCACAAAGTGAGCAGATTTTGTCAACCTGTCCACGATCACCCAAATTGCATTCTGTCTGTGAACTGCTGTTTGCAACCCGGTGATAAAGTTCATGCAGATGTGCTCCTATTTCCACTCTAGGATGCTCAATGGCTGCAACGGCCTTGTCGGCCTCTGATGTTTAGCCTTTACTGGCTAACATGTCAGGCATTGCTCCACAAATCAAGCAATCTCCCTTTTTATGCCACTCCACCAGAAAGATTCACACAAATCCCAATACATCTTCATGCTACCCGGATGTACCATATACAAAGAACAATGCGCCTCCTCCAGAATAGTCCTCCTAATCCCCTTATCATTTGGAACACACAGTCTATTTCCAAACCTCAATACACCTCCCTCAGAGATGTTAAAATCTGCAGCCAAGCCCTGCTACACTTTCTCTACAACCTCAACCAAATTCAAAGTCTTGTTGATGGGTAAATTTTGCAAGCTTCGTTGACGAAGCCATTGTTCTGGTCGATGAACTCCCTCATACTCTTTGTAGCAAAAATTCAGAGTCTCATCAATGAAGGGATATTGAATGCGTTATAAAATATCAGAATAGAGTTTGTCACTGAAGGAGCCGGTTTGTTGACGAAATGTAAGAATGATTCGTCGACAAAGGCGCCATCTCTTCGTCGAAGTTGGCTGGGTCAAAGGGGCTATAAATATCTGTTTCATTTTCTTCTTAGATAAGTAAGCCAAAACTCTCTCTCTCTCTCTCTCTCTCTCTCTCTCTCTCTCTCTCTCTCTCTCTCTCTCTCTCTCTCTCTCTCTCTCTCTCTCTCTCTCTTTCTCTCTGCTATTCTTCATTGTTTGTCGCCTGATTCGACGATCCAACGTTACTGCGTAGATCAGAGGAGGAATCTCTTCGAGAATAGTGGATCAAAAAGTGGTTTCGAGGATTTTTGAGTTTTGACCCAAAATCAAGGTAAAGGTCCAATTTCGTTTTCATTTCAGAATATGTGTAGTAGTAAGAATTGTAAGGAAGTATTGTTCTTGGTTATTTAGGTTTTGGTGTCTCAGTTCAAAGTTTTGGAGCTGTAGAGTTCGTAGTTTGATATTCAGGAAAAGGTAAGGGGATTCTGTTTATATCAGTTTATTTTTTAAATCGAGATCGGTAAACCTGTAGTTTTTGATCGCATGTACGTTTTGGCTACTTATTTTGGAAAATCTATCAAGTGAAAATGAGGGATTTTCGGGTTAATAGTTTTCGGAAAAATTTGGGGGTTTCAAATATCATCTTTATTTTGTTTGGAAAATCATATGTTGTATTAAAATAGTAGTATTGAGATGACCGTACCCATATTTGTATTAAACTATATTCTTGAACTGAAAACGATATGATTTACTGTATACCAAATAAGTGTAGAATGAACTGTTGTATGTAAAAATGTTCTAGGTTTTGTAAAATTAGCTAGTGGCGACTAATTACCGTACGCTGACGAGTATAAGGAAATAAGTTTAAAAATTGTTTTAGGTTTTATAAATCAGCTAGTGGCGGCTAATTACCGTACACTGACATCATGTCTCAGCTAATTACCATAGGTGAGAGTGTTCGGCTCTATATCTGATGGTGTGGAATATCACTTGTTCTTTTCAATTGGTCACCGAAGGGTGTCAGCTACACTGTACTGGCAATAATATCACTATGAGGCTTCTGTTATTGCAAGGTATCGGGTGCTTGAGTGTGACGACACTAACCGTATGTTTGGGTATCGTATGTACTAGAACTAAATTTGTGGAAAATACTGGAACTGTATTGAACAGTATGGAACTGTTTTGAACTGTATTGCATTGTATTGCGTTATGTTTTACGCTGAAATAACACTTGTATGCCACACACTGATATAACTTGCTTTCTTCCTTACCGAGAGGTGTCTCACCCCAAATATACAAATATTTTTCAGGTCCTTCGGGTAGCTGAAACTAGCATCCTAGCATTTGGAAGTTAGGGTGTCGATTAGCTGAGTTTAGTACCTGTGTAGGTACTAGTTTTGCAACCGGGTTGTCATTGTTGGGTTTTGCGGACACTTGGAGCATGTATTGTATTTTAGGATGTATATATTTCCAGTTATGTATAGACTCTGGTATGGTATAATGTATGTATAAAAAGAACATTTTTTTGCTCAGTATTTGATGAGTATAGATATGTCTATGAATGTGTATAGGGTGTACGTGAACCCCACAGGGTCGAACCCTTATTCAGTATGGTATCATGTATGTTTTAAATAATACAGAGACAGGTTAGGTTGTTATATTCACACCTGGGACCGACCTGCGCATTCAGGGCGTGACAACTTGATATCAAAGGTAAATTAGGTTGTTAGGTCTTGTAGACTTGGTAAGGCGTATTTATGTGTACATACCAGAGTATAGGATGTTGGAAATGGATAGAGTAGGTCGAGGGTTGTTTTGCTGCTAGACGAGGACTCATTGGCAGTGTTCTGTTTTTTTCTTGCAATGACAATTAGAGTAAAATCATGGCAAACCATTGATGGTTTTGTGTCGGTGTGGAAGGACATACCTGGACCCGTGAGAGTTGTAGTTTACATGATTAGTTTTCAATGATTGTGTTAACCGTGTACGATATAGGAATTCCAATCGA